>NC_142939.1:29915192-29930192 GCF_046866305.1 Octopus bimaculoides
TTTCGGTAAGTGAAGTAACCTTCCGTGAAGTGAACACGAGGGAAATAGGCCTCCTCCTAAAGCTCGTTTATAATAATGAATACTTAGATCACCACGACCTAACTAGATTCTGCCCCACCAGGTCAGGACGAGGTAGACCACATACGATCACATCAGCTGCTAGAAAAACCACCGCAGAGCGTTGGAAGGGATGGAATACACCCACCCACGACCCAGAGGATAATATCCAAACACGAAAAATGGCTGCACATGCTGTAGGTGCAAGTCTGAAGACCACCCTGCAGAACCATATAGTTAAATTCAATGAAAAACTATACATGCAGGTCCAGGGAGCGGCTATTGGTGTCAGTGTGGCCGGAGACGTGGCAAGCCTATTCATGACCTGATGGGACAAAAAGCTGAAAACAACTCTCGAAGAACACTCAATAACACTCAAACTATACGGGAGATATGTGGATGACATTAACATCGTAGTCAAAACACCATCAAACATTCAGACTGAAGAGAACGAGAAGATCGTGATGGAAAACATCCAGAATATAGCTAATACAATACACCAGAGCATCAAAGTAACAATAGATTACCCAACAAGACACCTAAACATGAGACTCCCAGTACTTGACACAGAACTTTGGCTAGAAACAATTAATGACAAAGTTCAAATCCTCCACTCACATTATATGAAACCTATATCTTCAAAGTATGTTATCCATAAGAATTCGGCTCTATCACACAGTGTGAAAATCAATATATTAGTAGCCGATTTGGTTAGAATAATGAAAAACATATCCCCCCTGTGCGGTCCATGGGAGGGGCAAAAACATATTCAAGACTTCATGCATCGCATGCAATTTTCGGGATACAGCCAGAAAGATAGAATCCGGGTATACAGAGGAGCTAACAAGAAATTTGAGGAGATTGTTGTCAAATATACAAATGGAACACAACCTAGATACCGTAACAAACAGTGGAATAGACTACAAAGGATTAGTAACAAAACAAACAAAAAGACCACGTGGTACAATACCGACAAGTTCCAGGGAGTAATGTTTGTGGACGCCACGCCACACGGAGAACTGGCCCGCAGATTTCGAAAAATCCTCAAAAGTACCAAGTTGAGGATAAATGTTATAGAAAAACCAGGGAGATCAATTAGATCAATAATATGTAAAACATATCCCTTCAGAAGAACAAGGTGTGTTGAGGAGAGTTGCATTGTGTGCAAAAATAGTCCTGGTGCCAACTGCAAAGCCAGAAATGTAGTCTACAAAATAAGCTGTATGGATGGTGAGTGTAAAAACAGAAACACCACGTACATAGGTGAGACGGCAAGAAGTTTGGCTGAGCGTGTAAACGAACATTGGAGGGACTATAATAATCAAAAACAAACCTCGGTGCTCTACCAGCATGCCAAAGAACAACATGGTGGTGTACTGGACAGAATTAACATAGAAATCCTGTCTAGACACCCCGGTGACGCATCTTTGCGACAAATACAGGAGTCGGTCCTCATAACTGAAACGCAACCAATTTTAAACACCAAATACACGTAGATGAGGGCCTTACAATTGCCCGTGGTTGCATGTGTTGTTCACACATATGATGCGGAATATGAACGTAAATAAATTAATTAAAAAGTCTCTATCTGATCTGATATAAACGAAATTGTTACAAACACACATATGGACGCACATACTTACATATAAGCACGAACACATAAGTGCGTGCACACATATGAGCGTGCACACATACGAGCTTGCACACACTCACATGCTCATACCAAACAGTTTCGAAACAACGCCAAAACAACGCCAGATCATATATTCAAAATAAATGGAAGTGGAGTGACAAGTTACTGAAGAGATTGCAAGAGTGCAATGAAATAATTTAACAACAAAAAACTATATAAATTAATAAAGGACTGAACCAGTGCGTGTGTTTATTACCGGCATAATGCCTCTCCCAAGGTTTAATTGTATATATATATATATATATATATATATATATATATATATATATATATATATATATATATATATATATATATATATATATATATATATATATATATATATATATATATATATATATATATATATGTATGTATGTATGTACGTACGTATGTATGTATTTTCGAGAATTTGTTGTGGATGAAATGCTTATATGAAAAGCATTTGAAAAATGATGTGGAGATAGAGAACTTTTGAGAACTGACATCCTGGTGAAGAAAAATGTTATGTAATTGTGAGTGTGTTCCTCTTTGTTGGGACTGAAATGTGTGAGAAGTGGAAATTCCAGAAATTATTTGAAAATACTTGAGATTTAACGGCACAGAAGAGTAAGTTCTGATGGTTGAAATCAATAACCATCTGAATCGGAAATTGCAGTTTGATATAGCTATATTATATCACTCAGTGCAACGGCGTTTCTTTGGATTAGTTCTACAATCTCTCTATAGAGTGTAACAAACTTATAAATACTTAGAAGAAATACTTCATCATTTTTCAACTCTGATTTTTTTAGATTTACTAACTGTTGTGGCTGAAGCTATCTTGAAGATAAACATGTTTTCCAGTATTTTTACCGTTTGTGTTTACCAAGAGCTAGGCAGAGATCCAGCATTTATAAGGAACTTGTTATACTTGAAGTGCAAATTGCTTGTGGTTCCCTATGCACTAATGAATTTGAATTTCCCATTGTATATTGATAAAGTGAAGTTTGGCAAGGCTATATTGGTATATAATTTCCAGATATCTGTTAATATAAGTGAGATTAAGGAACCAAGTTTCTGTTCCATCAACATAGGAGAGGGTGATGTTGGAGATGAGAGGAAAAGGTCATTGAGATAAGAGAAGATTAGTGTAGTGGACGAAACTGAACCCTAAAGATCAACAGCCTTGTAGTAGAGAGGTTTCCATTAGCGTGATATGTATTGCAGCGATCTCATTAAGAGTCAATGGTCCAAGAAAATTAAGACTGATTCATTCACGGTCTTATGGTTTATGTAAGAGATTTGCATACCTATGAATGTGAAAAATCTTGCTGATATGACGTGAAACAGCAAAGAGCATTTTCAGTGAAAAGGCTAAACGGTACTTTTTGTATATTTGGCTTTATGAAAGTCTAGTTTATGCTTATTTAGAAGTGAGGAAGATTAAAAGTGATCGGCGAGTGCTTATTTTCTGATTAGATTTGAACTTGGTTTTCTTCTCAAATCATCAAGCAAACTAGATCGATGGGGGTGGGGGTGGACATTCAAAATGGTCTATATTGTCTCCGAGTAATTTCAGTTGAAACTATAGTTCTGTATACATTACCATATCACGTTTCTACAGTTTGTTATTTCCCCTAATATAATTTAAATGTTTCAACACAGATTAATATCCCATGTCATTTTATTTTGATGCAGCCTTTTTGCAACGTTTTACACTCGTGGACCATTATATCAAATCAATAATTGCCAACATTCAAGTTTTGAATGTATTCGAATGTGGTGTTGTTAACACATGTATTATAAATTACAGTATTATAAATCCTTCTATTTAGTGTTATTGTTTTTTTTTTGATAGCTTATTGCAGAACATCATCATGAAAATATTACGGTTAAAAGTAAAACATGTATTAAATCCATACACGCCCTCCATTGGAAAGTTTAGACAGTGTCACGTGACAACTGGCTGGGGCTGCCTGCTGGTGCCTAGCAGCAAGTACTTAAAGAGAAATTTGACAAGACTGTCAGTCGGCCGCTGACACTTGTTGACGCTGCATCGAAGAGGCCAGAGAACGGAAGAAAGAAGACATGCACTCAACACCAGAGCTGAAGACACTTCCGAAAGGAGGGGCCCCGCCACGTCAAAACGGCAGAGGAGTAGGGGCTGAAACCGGACGTGGTTCCTCCTGATGATGTCTTCAGCTACCTGGATCCTATAAAGGAGCTGTTGTGGTAGCAGACCACGAAACATGGTTGAAATTCTTGCACTTAAATTACATTAAGATTTACTTAAAGGTACTTCAGACCCCGACAAATTTATTATATAGAATCCACATGCTAACTTATAGTCTACGTCGCATTCTAAAATAGTAAATGTTTAATAACTTCAGTGTATAATTGTTTAATACTGAGTTCTACTAAGACACGCTTCTAATTATTATCGCGACAGTTGTTAGTCTATCGAATCCAACTAAATTTTAAGCCATCACATACAATATTAATGAATGATGATAAGAAATTCTGTTTCAATGAAAATTTTGATTTGAAAGTAAGTTAAATGAGCAGGCTTAGCGGTTGTAACAACATGTTTAAATGTAACCTGTTTCCGTAGATTCAATACTATTGGCATAAATATTTTGGTATAGCGCAATCAATATTGTTATAATCAAACATCTCCATTTTCTACTTTTATATATTATATAATTTCCATGTGCATTTTATATGTGCCCTTTGTATACATACATATTTACATACATACCTATATACATAAGCACACACACACACACACACACACACACACACACACACACACACACACACACACACACACACACACACACACATATATATATATATATATATATATATATCCGACTTGGATTTGAAATGTTGCCACATTTATAATATGTCTTTTCTACTGCATTTTCGTGCAGCTGAAGATTGCTCTTCATATTGCATTTAACGTAATGCTCGCATTACTTAAATGAATTGGAGTAGCATGAAACGTGCGTACTGCAATCACCTTTGAAATCCGTGTTGCTTATTTATTGATATATATATATATATATATATATATATATATATATATATATATAAGTCAGTAAATAGTGGGGTTGTGTTAACCGCACGTGGAGAAATAATAGGAAAATGTAAAAAAGCCTAACCCTAACCCTAACCCTAAACCAACCAACATAATAACACACCCAACCCCAAAATACTTCCATACATCTCCACCCATAACCCCAACAACATCGAAGCATTCACCACAATTAAACAAAACCTCCCCTTACTCACCACAGACCCGAAAATGAACAATATCATTAATACACACAAAGTCCTTAAATGCAAAAGGCAACACAAATCTTTGAAAACATTATTAACCAATTTCAAACTACATACACCACTTCCACCCCCATCAGTTAAAAAATGTGCACGCCCTAATTGTGGCACCTGCCCTTACCTACTTGAAGGCTCTGAATTTACCTTCAAACGAGGAACAAAGTTTAAAATTAAAACCAATTTCTCTTGTTCCTCGAGTAACCTCATTTATGTTCTTACTTGCGCAGGTTGCCAAAACTTCTATATCGGACAGACGAGCCTCCCATTACGTAGAAGAGTAGCTGTCCATAAGGAACAAATAAACCTCCCTCAATACCGCCAAATTCCACTCAGTGGCCACATAGACTCTTGCGCCAGAAACAAAAACCCTAAATTCATTATATTCCCTTTCTATCAATGTAAAGACAGAATCTCCACACAAGAAAGAATCAACAAGGAGAATCTTTTCATAGAGAAATTCCAACCATTTCTTAACACACACACCCCTCAGTGACCTTATTTCTCTATGAACAGACACAAACTTCCTGTTTTGAAAAAAAGAGTTCATAACTCTAACTAAAAACACTTGTCTCCCCTTACACACACTTCCTGTTTTGACACCACATTTCCTGCTTAACACAAACTTTTAACCCTTTTTTTAAACCTAACAAAACTCTCAACTCTCATGCATCCTTATTTTTCCTACCAATTTATACATGAACTACTATTGAACTACAAAAGCTCAAAGACAATATAATGTATGGATATATTTATTTTTTTTATATATTATTGTTTTATATATTATTTTCTTCATTTTGTACTTTTTTGTACTTCTTTGTAAAAAAATATTTTCATTCTCCTTCTTGATAATTTGCTTCATCGCAATGAAAACCGGTTAGAAAAAATCTTCATTAAATTATGCTCCCAGTTCAGCATTCTGGCTTTTTTACATTTTCCTATATATATATATATATATATATATATATATATATATATATATATATATATATATATATACATAAGCACGTATATATATATAGGTGTGTGTGTGTGTAACCCATATGAGAGTTGTATGTTTGTCTACGTACGTCTAAACAACCGTATCTATTTGAATGACACTTCAGTTATAGACAACACTTAATTCATTCCTCACTAAACTCGCTACTCCAACATATAGTTAAACACAAATTTTCATTTGTTCAACTGAACATCACCTCTTATATCACATAACCACTCCCATAAATAAATTATTAAGATAACGTGAAAACAAGTACGCTCTTCTTCCCGCTACAGCACAATAACACTCAGAATTAACTTTCTTCTACTTGTGATGTTCATTATCTCCGAAACTAATTTACTCACAAAGTCTACAGATTTTACACTACTCTCTTAGATGTTATTCAATTTTCTAAGCGTAATTGTTTACAAAACGCAATTTTGTGCACCAAAACACTCGTTTCAAATATACCATATCTTCTCTTACTCCGTTATTAAAATCATTCTGTAGCAGTATATCACACCAGTAGCAGAAAATCAAAATTATCCAGCTGTGTCCATGTAAATTTGTATTTCTTCAAACCATCTGCAAATGTATAAAGACGCCCACATTAACTACACACACACTACATAGCTCCCGTAATAAATGATATTTCCTATGAAGAAATATCCTATTTCTCAAAATTTCTTATTCGTTTCTCACCTGGGAATCAGTTTGAGACGTTAACACTTCTAATACGACCGTAATCTTTTCAATACAACCAAACACTCTGTTTTCTCTAAAAATATATTAGGTTCTAAATTTCTTCTGTTGGTTTAATGCCCCTGGACTTGGCCAGTTAACACACTTGTAAATTTGTATCAGCTAAATTTAATTTAGAAGAGGTTACCCCCTTTGTAGTAGATGATAACTAGTTATACAGGACGTGTTTTGAGCCACGCCTGGCGAAATGCTTTGCGGTATTTCGTCTGCCGCTACGTTCTGAGTTCAAATTCCGCCGAGGTCGACTTTACCTTTCATCCTTTCGGGGTCGTTAAATTAAGTACCAGTTACGCAGTGGGGTTGATGTAATCCTTGTTTGTCTTCTCTATGCTTAGCCCCTTGTAGGCAATAAAGAAATAAGAATAATGTCTCTCTTAACTCTTCCAGGCGGATAGAATACGACGGAGTAGCAGCTTGAAAACTTTATTTGCACTGAGAAAGGAATTACCAATTCCGGCATATGACAAGCGATCTAGAGAACATATTAATTGCAACTACATGAAGAAGAGCTTGCAAAGCAGACTTGCGCTGACAATATCGAAAATTTCACCAGTTTTCAGTGTCCCTTGAAATGTTGCGAAGTGATTTTTTAACCCCCTTGTTATGCTTCACATTATCAGCTGTTTAGTTTAGACTAAGGACATGGTTGCCTGGTTTTTACAGGTGAAACTAAGCATAGGAAAAAAATATGCCATGGTTTATTTTTGCATTTATCCTTATACATTTTCTCAACCGATTATTTTTGGTAAACAGATATAAATTGCATATAGAAATCTACATGAATACTAATACGCACGCGCGCGCACACACACGGTCACACACATACACATACACATACACACGCCCACGCTCACACACCGAGTGTAAATAAGTATAAATGAACTCGCAGACACAGATGTGTGTATATATGTGTGTGTATGTGTGTGTGTCTCTGTTTTCCATGAAGTGTTCTACACTACTTAATAAATCAAAAGAAAACGCAGGTCCAAGGTGTAAGCATTTTTGTGGATTTCTAAACTCCATTTTGGTCATAGATGAAATAATTGATACTATTTAACGAACACCTATCATCAGTTCCTTGGATTCTGCATCCTCAATAGAAGATGAAGTAGCGGCAAGAATGAAGTTGAATGTTGGTAAACCACTTGGTGAATTCGTTTTTAGGTGTTACATTTTGGCGGTAGTTTTGTTACGCAGAACCTACATGAGTGTATTAGCGAAGCTTGGAATGATAGTGATCTTCCAGAGGATTGGAAGTCTGTCTTTATCTTTCCTCTTTCTAATTGAAAGGGAGTCAGGATAAAGCGTCGCAGTCTTAGAGGTTTCGCTCTGTATACAGCTGTCTGAATGTTCTGGCAAATGTTCTTCTTATCTGGCTGAATAAACAGCTCGTTTTTGCAATCCTATCCGTGAGTTTCATAGCAAGACATGCAGGGAAAATGCAATGATCAGAATATCACTCTTGTTCAGGTTTCATTGATTTAACAAATGTTATATGTTCAATACTAGTGCTTTCATGAAGAAAATACTCTGGGTCACTCTATAAGTGGTTTATATATATATATATATATATATATATATATATATATATATATATATATATATATATATATATATATATGTATATATTCTTTTATTCCATTACTTGTTTCAGTCATTTGACAGCAGCCATGCTGGAGCAGCGCCTTCCGTCGAAGAAATCGACTCCAGGACTTATTTTTGGGAAGTCTAGTCCTTATTTAATCGGTTCTTTTGCTGAACTGCTAAATTACGGGGACGTAAACACACTAACATCGTTTGTCAAGCGATGGTGAGGGACAAACACAGATACACAAACACACACATACACCGATTAGGACGGGCTTCTTTCAGTCTCCTTCGAAGTTATAGTAGAATACACTTGTCGAAGGTGACACGCAGTGGGACTGAACCCGGAACCATGTGTTTGGGAAGGAAGCTTTTTACCACACAGCCACTTCTGCACCTTATATATATATATATATATATATATATATATATATATATATATATATATATATATATATATATATATATATATATATATATATATATATATGTATGTATGTGTGTGTGTGTGTGTGTGTGTGTGTGTGTGTGTGTGTGTGTGTGTGTGTGTAGGTATATACATATATATTTATATATAGATAGATAGATATATTCGTATATGTATGTATAAGTATATCTGTATATATTTGTGTGTATGTGTTTGTTTCTTTGTGTGTATATAATATGAATAAACAAAGGTGATATTAATAATTAGTCAAACTATATGTCTCGGACTCGATTGAAAACTGCACTTATGGAAGAAATCCAGTTTCATAATGGAGCCTTGGTATTATATTGGTTCAATACTATAGGAAATTTCATTAGAGTTTATCTGAAACTCAGATTAATACGTTTTGGCAGATTCCATACTTTAATTATAAAAAAAAAGAGATATTCATCTCTATTTTAAAATAGTGAATATTCTTTTAAACATACAAAAATATATATGAATATGCATATACATACTTATATTTGTATGTATATTTCTGTGGATGTATATTAAATATATAGATAGTTAGATAGTGTGTGTGTATTTATGCATGTATATATATGCATGTATATACATATATATGTATTTATGAGTGAGAGTTTGTGTCCGTGTGTGTATGCACTTGTATATGTGCGCGTGTGTATGTATGTGAGTGTTTGTGTGTGTGAAGTAAAAATCAATTTTGATTCTTTACGAAGAAGAAAAGAATATATTAGGAATTGATAAGCTTTGTTAAAAACAAGTTCCTCCAGTCTCCCCCTCTCTCTCTTACTCTTCCTTCTCACAATCGATGATACATTAGAATTGAAGGCATAAATGGATGGTGCTTGTGTAGGATTTCAAATGGGCAATATTAATTTCGTTTCCTTTTTTCAAAATCGAAAACTTGAAACGCAAATTTTAGATTAGTTGATCTCCAGGAAGGCAGCAACCATCCTGCTCCAAACTTGTTGAATTAAACAAAAAAAGTAAAAAGAACAACAACTAATTTTATGAATGTAAATATGAGAACGAATAAACAAAAAACAACACGAAGATTTAATAAAAAGTTCCAATAGATCCATCAAAGCAACATCTAATTTTTTTCTCTGGAATGTTATTTACATATTTGATGATAATAACAAACATTCAAACACACATGCCTGCGCGTACGCACACACAGACACACGTATATATATATATATATATATATATATATATATATATATATATATATATATATATATATATATATATATATATATATATATATATATATATATATATATATACATATATATATATATATATATATACATATATATATATACTCATATATATACACACATATATACATGTATTACGTATATGTATGTACATATATACATACACACACACACACACATACACACACACACACACATATATATATATATATATATATATGCCTTTTTATATCTATATATAAACCTTACGAATATGCGTTAGAACAAAAATAAGTGGCTGACAATGATTTGTTATTTGATCTCGGATTAAACCATTCTTCCGCATGCCTATGCATTATTATTGAAAGGGAATTCTTGGTATTCATCTGGTATTTGCTATTCAGTGTTTTTCCACCCGTTTTTCAATTCCAATGTCAGCCAGATGGAACATCGTAGAAAGAACTACTCTAAACCGTTTGATCGATTTATATGTTACGTAGTGAAAACATCTGGCAAATTGTGACAGGTATTACGTTAGTATATACGTATACGTATACACATAAAACAACACATAGACACACACGCACACACGAACATACACATATGCAGACACTGACACACATTCACGCACACATACACACATATAGATATGAATTCCACCGCCGGGGACTGATATCTTTGTGACACTTCTGTGGCATTTTTTAGCATTATCCATCTATCGAGATGCTTTCTAGAGACGGATGACAGATGTTTTTACTGTTCATCCATATCAAGTAGGATATAGAGATTGCAATTTGACACTTATATTGCTTCCGTCCTTAATAACTAATTTATGTACATGCATATACCGTCACACACGCTTACACACACACATAAATGTATACATATGTATATATATATATATATATATATATATATATATATATATATATATATATATATATATGTTTGTATTTATGTGCTATCTGCGTATACTCCACTGATGACGGTAAAGCATATCTTATGCAGAGCCAGAAATGCGGGATCTGAAATTATCCAGTAATTTTTGGGCTAGTTTATTTTGTCTCTTTGTCTACTCTCCTGGTGCTGTATGGACATTTAATGTGGTTTTAGAGTCAAGTTTTGGCTGTCATATCTAGCATAGTGGTATCTCTTGGAAGCCATTATATATATATATATATATATATATATATATAAGTGCCTTTGAGTGTTTTCTTCAACAGTTACTTAGCAGACTCTATATGTGATACGCGTGAAAATACATCCAGGACAAAACCCTAGAGGAACAGGCATGATCTACTAGAAATGATACCCAAATACACGTATATCATATACCTCCATCCGTTTTGCCTCCCAGTATTCTCCAGACACATCCTCCACAGAGTCCTATTAGAAAAACACATCATTACACTTTCCATCTGGATTCCCAAGCGTGATCGAATGAGACTATGAATATTATCCAACACACACGCTAGTGTTCTACCCTGTCTATCAGTTTTTAGAAAAGTAGTGACGCAGTCGATGATATTTCAAGGGCAAACTATGGCTAAAATATAAAATATGATTATCTCGGCCAGAAAAGCTTTAGTCAGAGTTTTGTTCAACTGGTGGTAAACAATTAGAAAACCAACAGACAAATGCCTCTAAAAACCAGCCAACTGTCATAAATATACAGATAATATACTTAAAGATAAATATATGAACGCACGGTGGAATAATGATTGAAATATATAATCAGCCTGTTTGAGTATGGATATAACACGAAAAAATAACTGCAATTTTGTACATCTACCCCTCAATATCTACAATTTTCTGAATTTTGTTGTTGTAAATGAATGATCCAACAGAAAAATAATGTTTTACTGCACTCTTTGTCAGAGACTTTCTTTGAACGTTAAGCTTGTTTACGATTACACTTGAAAGTATGCATTTCGCGAACCTCATATGAGCAACAAATCGAAAGACTTGTGTGCGCCTATATGTATGTATGTATGTATGTATGTATGTATGTATGTATGTATGTATGTATGTATGTATGTGTGTATGTATGTACGTATGTATGTATCTATCTATGTATATACGGAGGGAAAGAGAGAGAGCGAGAGAGAGCGAGAGAGAGAGAGAGAGAGAGATACAATTAACTAGCTAGATTGTTATAGATATATATAAACATAGAAATTTTGCAACGAACATCATTACTAATAAAAACCAAGGCTCACATATATTACTAATAGATGAGTAAATTACTTTTAAAATATAAATACCAACAGTATATATATATACATATATATATATATATATATATATATATATATATATATATATATATATATATATATATATATATATATATATATATATATATATATATATATATATATATATATATATATATATATATATATATATACGAACTCGTAAAATTATATATGAATTTTCTTTTAACCATTATTAAGTATGCTATGCAATATTACATGGTTTTCTTATATGAACTAAAGAAACCAATCTACTATATACCGCTTTGCAAAAATAAATATTAATAAAATCATATTAAATTCCAATGCTATATTAATATCAAGGTCGAAACTCATCCTTTTCTTCTACTCAACAGTGAAAATCTACTTTTGATAAACGGAAATGCAAAAGCATTAGTTGCCGACACGAAATGAAATATTTCATTTATCTATTCTCGTATTATTTTCTAAAAAATTTTAAATCATTTGATCTCTTAATCTGGCTTCGATGTTTAGAAGGTGGGTATTAAAATATATATTAAAACGTCACCATTTTTAATATATATTTCATTGATGCCATCTTCATAAAACGGAAATATTTTTTCCCCTTTATCATATTTTGGACGTAAAAAAAAATGGTGTTACATATGGAATTTTTAGAAAATGTTTTTAAGTCGGATTATGTGGAATTTCTTCAGAATTCATATCATTCCTATTATGAATAAATACACAGCTTGGACTAGATAATATGATAATCAAATTGAATCTGATTAATAACAAGTTATTCTATTTTATGTATACAGATTTGCCTTCTCTTCATATCTACCCATATATTTTTATGTAGATATAAAGTACTGTCACTTCAAAAGATTAACTATCTCGACTGATATGCACCACTAGGCGCAATTGAAAGAGCGTGAAAGAATTTGCGTGTTAGGGAATGAAAATAAAATCAAAAAGAAAATAATGAGTTTGCTTTGATATTTCTTGAAATATGGACAGCTTTGAAGACCATAGACAATACTTGCTTCACAAACCATTTGAAAATACAATTCGCTTGTATAATACTAACTAAATTTCGAGTATAGCAATTTGAAAAAGAAAAGAAATGCGTTAGACCAAAATCATTCACGATGAAAATTATTCAGTTTTCTAGGTGTTGGTATTAACTTCATTTTCTCTAAAGTGTCAATTCATTTTATGGGATGATTTTTTGTTTTCTAGACAGGCATTTAGTAGTATTATAAAATTCTTGCTTTAGGGCTAAATTCATCTCTATATATCAAACATAGGATATGTGTGTGTGTGTGTATGTCTGTGTTTGTAGTACGTATGCATTTCTACAATTTTCAACCGATTTTCACCAAACATTTACACATACATTACTTATGTACCAAGGATGGTCATGCACTATAATATTCTGTCCTGCGAGAAACCAGGAAAAAACGTGTTTTACACGGGTTTTTCTCTAAAAACTCGAGCAGTTTTCAACCGATTCTCTCCCCTTTAATTCTGCAGTTTTCAACTAATTCTCTCCCTTTTCTCTCTCTGTTTATTTCTCTCTTCTCTCCCTTTTTCTAATTCTCTCTTTCTCTTGCTTACACATATTCTCTCTCACCCCCTCTTCTACGCTATATCAGTTTCTTTTACACTTTCACGCTTTCTATCTATCTCTCACTTTTGCGCACTCACACTACCTTCTGTCAACAATTTGGCATCTATGCATTTCAATTAGTCGTGCATAAAATTTTCTTGTCTTACGGTTTTTGTACGTTTTCCCTTAAAAATAATTTGGCTATTTTTAATGTTTGTTTACCCTGTGTGTTGAAATTTAATCTTTCTTCATCTGCCTAAAATTGACTTCAGTGTATTTCAATTTTGTCGTGCATAAATATATTTGTCTTTAAGTTTTCCTTAAATTATTACTTTACTTATTAAAATTTTTTTGCCCTCTGATTATTTCAATACACCATTTACATTTCCTCCTATATCGAGAAAAGTTGTGCGTGCGGTCGTGCATCCGTACGTATGACCGCTATGGGTCACATACAGCCGATGTGCCTTTATTACTAACAAATCTGATTTCAACCACGTCACTGAGCGGCCATGCGTTAGAAAAAACTATCAGGTTTTATCACTCATGCTGTATATATGATTGTATATGTATGTATGCATGTATGTATGTATGTATGTATTTATGTATGTATACACACACACACACACACACACACACACACGTATATATATACATATGTAACAACATTTGGATCGTTGGGGATTTTTTTCCTTCGTTCATTTTTTTTATATGTCGATTTGTGCGCGACTGTGTTTGTACCCCTCCCATTGCTTGACAACCGATGCTGGTGTGCTTACGTCCCCGTAACTAAACAGTTCGGGAAAAGAGACCGATAGAATAAGTACTAGGCTTATAAAGAATGAGCGATGAGGTCATTTTAAAAACTATCATTTTAATGCCGAGCATCGCCGGATATCTCTACCAGCTGTTTTATAAAGTACATTTATTAGTTTCCCTGTTCATAATTAGAATTATGTTTTATTAGATTTTCGAAACATGCGACCTTTGCAATAGGCATCAATATGCGACCCTTGCAATAGGCATCCTGTCAACAGGCATTAATATTGTTATGGATGGTTGATTTAAAAGATATGATTTTTATATCCGAATTTGTTATTTAAGTACTCCTATGAGAAGTGTTGCAATAAATAGTGCCTAAAAT
>NC_142939.1:29932692-29982692 GCF_046866305.1 Octopus bimaculoides
GGAGAGAACGTTTTATCCTTAATGCTTATGATGTTGTCAGTTGATTGTATGTTTAGTTTTTCAATAATACAGAGTTCACATTTGGTATCCCGTCCTCTGTACTGTTTGGCATTAGCAATAATTTCCCATTCTATCTAGGTGTTGCTTATTCTACCTTCTTTCGATGACTATATCATATTTGACAGAGGTATTGCATGGTTTTTAAATTTTTGTCTCTGATTGACGCCAGCTGTTGAGTATACATTTCCTTGAATGAGTAGCACGTCATTCCGATATACGTCTTCGCTACTCTGTTGGGTTCCATGATCTTCGCCTTGCATACGAGTTCAATCTCGAGACAATTGTTTTTTTAGAGAGCAGCGGTTTGGGGATTTATATATACATTGTCTTTTGGAGATGTCTCTGACGTATTTATATTTATTGTGATTGAGTATTATTGACCTTACATTGGGGAGGCAAATATAGCTAACTTCAACAATGTTTCTGTTGAAAATCTTATGACATTTGTGTGAATGTGGACACAGAATGTCTATTAGTTTTTAGAATGTCCTAGCTGTCTTAGTAGCAATATTCATACCCTAATGTGTATTAAACCATAAGATTTGCTTCCGTCTGCGTCTTCTTGGTCTATTTATGTATGGTTTAATGTATTATATGCTATTCTTAAAGTTGGACCTTTGTAATGCAGCATTATAGTATGGAATGGCTTTTTCAAAAGTGTACACATACGCGCGCGCGTATGTCTATTTACCTCGGCATATGAGAGAGTGTATATGTGTACATAGGACAGCAAGTATGGGTACGGCAGAAACTATATATGAGTACTAACATAATAATATTTCACT
The DNA here is from genome assembly GCF_046866305.1 of Octopus bimaculoides. NCBI lineage: Eukaryota > Metazoa > Mollusca > Cephalopoda > Octopoda > Octopodidae > Octopus > Octopus bimaculoides. The sequence continues at coordinate 29,933,538 of NC_142939.1, forward strand.
GTATTGTAAGTTTTATTTTCCTTTATTATCATATTTTACTGAATTAGTTCCTCTCTTTGTCTATGAAATCGAAAGGGAATCCGTCCCTCACCATTCTTGCGCAACAGCTTAAACATACTGACACTAACGGTATGCGGTATTAAAAACCGAGTGAAACACTGTATATTTAACAAGGCAGCCCTCTTATGAAACTAAATGTAATTGTTATTCCAAATTAATTGCTCTTCACGTTTGAGGATCCGACGAAGGTACAAGGTGTAATTCGGGCACTCATCTATGAATCCACTGCATAATATAGTAGAAACACATGTAAGCTTACGACGTTCATTCCTCTGTCATTTCTGTTTTCTCATTACCGCTCTGAACCTGACTAATGCTTGCTTCAGAAACACACGTATATTGAGTTCTGCCCTAATATATTTATATCACTTAAGCGAAATATATATCTAAGTCTCTCTCACAGTGTGTGTATATATATATATATATATATATATATATATATATATATATATATATATATATATATATATATATATAATTTTCCAGAGGATGTAGCAACCGTTACCAATATAGTATAAGAACTTACCTGAGGGGATCATTAACTAGATTCCTTAAGGGTCGTTCTCACAGTTTATATTTATATTATAAGGTTTTTAACTTTTAAATTTGCATATTCAAAAGAGACAGAGACTTCAAACTCGATATATCGATTTATTCACCACTCTATGTCAACATTTCTGTGCCAAACTTATCCAGTGACTGGTCCATTGGATTTTGACATTTGGCACTTCTTCAGGAATGGTTACCATCGGAACAAAACACGAAAAAACACATACATAACGATCATATTAAATCATTAAATTATTACAATCCCGTTACAGTTCATCTTTCTGTTATTATAGGGGAGATAACTCCTTAACTTTCTATTTTTATTGCTCTCCTGTGAATTTCCACTAGAATAATTTATTTGTTTATTTCGTTGTACTATACTATATTACCCGTTCCTTTACCCGTATACATATACATACATACACTTTACCCGTATACTTATCCATATATACAAACATACACATACATACACACATATACATATATATATATATATATATATATATATATATATATACACATGTTAATATACATACATATACACATATATATATATATACACACATACTCTCACACGCCCATACATATACATACTTACACACACACACACACACACACACACACATATATATATATATATATATGTATATCTTTATCTCCGTTCACACATACATACACACACTTATATGCACTCATCCATATATGCATAATTGCACATACCCAAACATACATGAGACATCATGCTGTACTTCATCACATCTTGAGATCATTTATACCAACGAAATGTACTTCTTATGATATGCGTACATTTCAGAGCATTATTCTTTACTTTATTGATCAATTTATCCTTAGAGAAGAGAATGTGGTATAGTTCTACCGTACAGAGCGAACAATACTTTCTTCCTCTCTCGTATGGCATTGATCTAGCTATTATAGACCATTCTAATGAATACTGTTTATTACTTTCCTTAAGATCCCAGATGTATTTGCTAAGACCAGTGCTAGCCATTTTATTCCTATCTCTAAAGCACGAGAAATGGTTAGAAATTCTATGGCATACCTGTTCTGAAGTGCACCCCAAGTATGTCATGGTACCTGTTTGAGTCTTTACTTTGCATTGATATATTATATTTTTGACTATCGCATTAGGTCCTTCAAATTTTATTCTCCTAGGGTTTACCTCCTTTACTGTGATTATGTTCTTACTCCTATTATTAATAAATGAAACTCCATTATTATTATTATTATTATTATTATTATTATTATTATTATTATTATTATTATTACCATTATTACCATCATTGTTATCATTCTCATTATTTTTATTATTATTATTATTATTATTATTATTATTATTATTATTATTATTATTACTGCTATTTATATTATTGTTCAAATTCTCATTCCTACCTGTTTCTCTAGACTTAAGTATTTTGAGGTTATGTGCTGCTATTATCTGTGCTATGTTCCTAGTATTTGAAAATCCAAATCTAATTATATGTGTGTTTATAATCTTACCATAGTGTGAGCTCCTTGGGAAGTGTCTACCTATCACTTCTCTAAACTTAGCTATCAGATTACTCTTGATATTTCTCCCAAATGGGATTATGAGCCAAATTTTATTATCCTTATTATTATCCTCATGGTTATTAATATTGTTTTTAAAGAATTTTAAGTTACCTATGTTGTGTTTATGGGGGTACCTTGGTTTATTTAGTTTATTTACTTTAGTTAATAACCATGAGGATAATAATAAGGATAATAAAAATCTGGCTCATAATCCCATTTGAGAGAAATATCAAGAGTAATCTGATAGCTAAATTTAGAGAAGTGATAGGTAGACACTTCCCAAGGAGCTCACACTATGGTAAGATTATAAACACACATATAATTAGATTTGGATTTTCAAATACTAGGAACATAGCACAGATAATAGCAGCACATAACCTCAAAATACTTAAGTCTAGAGAAACAGGTAGGAATGAGAATTTGAATAATAATATAAATAGCAGTAGTAATAATAATAATAATAATAATAATAATAATAATAATAATAATAATAATAATAATAATAATAAAAATAATGAGAATGATGGTAATAATGGTAGTAATAATAATAATAATAATAATAATAATAATAATAATAATAATAATAATAATAATAATAATAAAACAGTTCAAATCCAACCCCAAAAAACTCTACCATGAACTGGGTAAAAATAAAATAGACATTACTTCAGCACCAACAGCAGAAGAACTAGAGAAATTCTGGAAACAAATATGGTCGGTGAAGCAACAACCCCAACAAAGGACCATTAAAACAACGAACTTAGCACCTGAGCAACTCTGGGCCCCTATAACAACTGAAGAGGTCACCCAGACACTGCAAAGACTAAGCAACTGGAAAGGACCTGGACACGACAAGATCCCAAATTTCTGGTTAAAACACCTGCCAGCAATGCATAAAAAGCTGGCAGAAAACTTTAACAACATAATAGCAGATCCAGAAACAATGCCTGAATGGCTCACAAAAGGGAAAACCATCTTAATCCCCAAATCCACGGAAACGGAGAAACCACAAAACTATAGACCTATAACCTGTCTCCCTACGATCTACAAAGCCTTTACTGCAATAATATCGCAGAGATTGAGTAAACACCTGGAAAATAACAACCTGTTTCCAGAAGAGCAGAAGGGATGCTGCAAGGGCTCATACGGCTGTAAAGATCAATTATTGATCAATAAAGCCATAACTGAAGACAGCCGCAGAAAGAAGAAAGGCCTCAGTATGGCCTGGGTGGACTACCAAAAGGCTTTCGACAGTGTTCCCCACACGTGGATTCTGGAAACACTAGCCATAAACAAGGTGGCACCAATTATCATAAAATACATAGAGCACTCAATGAACAAATGGCAGACAGTGCTACAGCTCCAAACAAAAGAGAGACTTGTGAAAACGAAAGCCATCCCCATTAGAAGAGGAATATTCCAGGGAGACACGCTCTCTCCACTCCTGTTCTGCCTGGCACTCACACCTTTAACAGAATTGCTAAATAGAACTGGATGCGGTTACAAATGCTATGGAAAAACAGTCAGCCACCTTCTATATATGGATGACCTAAAATTATATGCAAAAAACGACAAAGAGCTAGAAACACTACTACAGACAGTACACGGCTTTACCAAGGAAATAGAAATGAAATTCGCATTAGAAAAATGTGCCAAAGCAACCCTGAAAAGAGGAAAATTAGTTAAAAGTAGCAATATAACACTAGATAAAGCCAATGAAATAAGAGAACTAGACGAAAGTCAACCATATAAGTATTTAGGAGTCAATGAACTAGATAGGATACAACATACACAAATGAAAGAACAAATAAAGAAAGAGTACTATAGACGAGTTAGATCAATACTAAAAACAGAGCTCAATGCTAAAAACAAGATAATGGGTATCAACACTTTAGCTGTCCCAGTTATAAGCTACAGCTACAACATCCTTAACTGGACACTAAACGAACTATGTAAAATAGACAGGAAAACAAGAAAAATAATGACAGGATATAGGATGCACCACCCAAAATCTGACATAGAAAGGCTATATATACAACGCACAGAAGGTGGCAGGGGTCTTATACAGCTAGAAAACTATTATAAAATAACCACCATAGGACTGCAAAAATACCTACTCCAGAAGCAAGAGAAACTAATACAAATAGCCACAAAACACGAGCAAAACAAAAAACTGTTTTCAGTATTTAAGGAAGCTGACAAATACAAACAAGAAATCAATCTACCTAACAAATACGAAGAAGAAGAAGAAGAAGAAACAACAAAAGCTATAAAACAAATGAAATCCAAACTAAAACTAGAACAGCAACGGACCATGATAAAACGATGGCAAGAAAAGCCCCTACATGGTAAATACTGGGCTAAACTAAATGCGAAAGAAATAGACAGAGAAAAATCCCAGCAATGGCTGAGAAGCTCAGGACTCAAAGCAGAGACTGAATGATTTTTAATTGCTGCACAAGACCAAAGCTTCCCCACCAGAAATTACCAAAAACACATAATGAAAAGAAATATAACAGGTAACTGTAGAATATGTGGAGATCGACAAGAAACAATAAATCATATTATCTCTGGCTGCCCAGTCCTGGCTAAGAAGGAATATATTCACAGACACGACAGAGCTGGGACCTATATACACTGGAAGCTATGCCAACATTATGGAATAGCAACAGAAAAAAGATGGTATAAATACACGCCAGAAAAGGTCACCGAAAACGAGAAAGCAACCATACTCTGGGATATGCCAATACACACAGATAGAGAAATTAAGGCAAATAGACCAGATATAGTTGTCAAAGATCATGAAGAAAAAAAATGCTTTCTAATTGATGTATCAATACCAGCAGATGACAACGTTTCTCTAAAAGAAATGGAAAAACTTTCAAAATACAAAGACCTGGAAATAGAGATAACTCGAATGTGGAATCTAAAAACAGAAACAATTCCTATCATAGTAGGTGCCTTAGGTATAATAAAAAAATATTCAGACAAATACATAACAAAAACACCAGGACTTACAAATATATATAACATACAGAAAATTGCACTACTGGGTACTGCACACATTCTACGCAAAACACTTTCAATACAGTAAACATAAGAGCACCACAGCACATACCCAAGGCGCACAGAGCTGCGCTCGGTAGTGAAGTGAAAGCACGTTATAAAAATAAAACTACTGAATAATGATAATAATAATAATGGAGGTTCATTTATTAATAATAGGAGTAAGAACATAATCACAGTAAAGGAAGTAAACCCTAGGAGAATAAAATTTGAAGGACATAATGCGAAAGTCAAAAATAGGTAGTTATTAAACTTCGAGCAGTCCGTAGAAGGTATAAAAAAACAATCCTCAGAAGCAATAGTGGTTTATTGACGTAGGATGTTGTAAATTTTTTCCCATATCAAATTTCAATAAACGGAAAAACGTTATTGTATAGTTTGTGCTTAGCAACTGGTGTTGCTTGTGAATGCGAGTAAAATCCAAAACTAGGGAACAGAGTAGATAAAATCTAGGCTACATACGCTTCATAGTTACGCAGACGAGGGGTAAACTGCTAGCTACTCGTCGGGCAAATGATACCCTAATCAGATGAAGTTTATATCGTGAAGGGAGCCCATATTAACTCGTAGCAAACCAATCGAAACTGCTTAGAAAGCACAGAGTTGGAGAAGAAAATGGAAGGCATATTTGTGAGGGGTTTGCGTAAATGCCTAAACGTCTTAAGGAATAAATTAAGAATGCGAAAAAGAAAAAAAAAAGGAAAGGGGAACGAGTAGAGAATACTAAAATTTGTAGACTCTCGCGGTCATAGGATCGCGGTTTCGATTCCCAAACCGGGCGTTGTGTGTGTTTATTGAGTGAAAACACCTAAAACTCCACGAGGCTCTGGCAGGGGATGGTGGTGAACCCTGCTGTACTCTTTCTCCACAACTTTCTCTCACTCTTACTTCCTTTTTCTGTTGTGCCTGTAATTCAAAGGGTCAGCCTTGTCACGTTGAATATACACGAGAACTATGTGAAGGGTACACGTGTCTGTGGAGTGCTCAGCCACTTGCACGTTAATTTCATGAGCAGGCTGTTCCGTTGATCGGATCAACTGGAACCTTCGACGTCGTAAGCGACGGAGTGACAACAACAACATACTCTCCATCAAATTTGGAGTGTTTGGCTAGCTTCTCCAGACGTAATCTCTCTGTACATTTTCGTTTTAACATGTAATGTGATATTTATTAGTTGTAGTATTAAATTCGATAAAATCGGCTAAAATTATAATATAAAGTAAGCATAACTAAGGAATTAGATGAAGCTAAATTCTATTGACTGAAAGCAGTAGCAAAACAAAGAGTGAAACTACATAGAATATGATATCTAATTATTCCTTTATGGAAGTGCATACGCACACATATATTTTCATGTCTAATAGCGTATATTGAAATGCCCATAAACGTTTCTTTAATATTTGTTTTTTATACATAGCTGGTAGATATGTTTCGGGAATATATAGTGGAATATATTCTTACACGATTAAACATTAATACTTTTAAATATATTCAAGGACATACTCACGATGGAAATAATATATTACAACTTGTGTGTGTGCGTCTATATATAAATATATATGTATATATATGTGTATATATATATATATATATATATATATATATATATATATATATATATATATATATATATATATATATATATATATATATATATATATATATATACATATACATATACATATATATATGCATATATATATGTGATTGTGACTGTGTGTGCATATACGTATACATATATATATATATATATATATATATATATATATATATACATACACACACACACATATATATACACACACACACACACACACACACACACACACACACACATATATATATATATATATATGTGTGTGTGTGTGTGTGTGTGTGTGTGTGTGTGTGTGTGTATTTCGCAATTGTACATTCGTTTGCCTTTCCCAGAGGTTTAATGCTTTTAGCTTAAGCCCCTAGCCCAGCCGATTTCAAGTGGTATCAGAAATAGATGGTCGAATCTACGAAGACATCTGGACTCAGACTAAAGAGGCAATTGGCTGCGAATGATCCGTGTATCTTATTTTGTCCTGTTTGCCGTTGTCGTGCTCAAGAAGCAAAAGGACACAATGAAACGTTGGACCTTTCCTTGTCGACCGCAGCGGAGTACACGATCGCTCCTGATCAGAACACGCCTTTCTCGTCACCTCTCTATTTTCAGATTGACCCACGTGCTAGCCTTCGACCGCGTGTCGCCGACTTCCGGTCTGACCCTTCCGGTCTGGCTTCACTTCTGTTTGCCTCACCTCTCTCCACCACAACACACAGCTCATCACAGCCCATAACACCACATTCCCCCCCTGATCTATAGATCATTCAACCGGCTCTCCCACTCACTCCTCGCTCCCGAACTACCTTAATTGGTTTCATAATCAGCCAACCAGGGAGGAGGGTACCGCTCCCTCTGTCGTCGCTGTTCGACCCCGGGACTGGCCTGAGTTCCTGGCGCGCTGCCTTCATCATCTTGCCTACTGCTGCTGTCTTCATCATCCTGCCCACTGCAGCTGGTTCCATCCTATGAAGCACTGACAATCTTCCGCACATCCAAAACATGGCGTGGCATACCATCGACTGAGACGTTGTTCTTTGAATTGATGGAGGTTATAGTTCCTTTCCCCCATTGTGATGTGCAGCGTGCATTTGGGGTTTTTACCCAAACTTCTTCCCCGATCTGCACGAAGGTGTGCTCTTCTTCTCCCCGGAGTCGAATTGATGGAATACACGGGTGCCTCCACTCGCACCTGAATATTGCCCTGTGTGGCACCGACTCCTCAGCCTGTCCTGACCTTGGCGACATATTGTACCAAAATACGGCCTCGATTGGTGAAATGTGGCCCCTCTCTGCCATGGTCTTGATGGTACGATGATGCCTTTCCACCACTCCATTTCCACTTGGCCGGTATGCCGCCCTGAAGAAGCGGCTGACCTGCCACCCGTCAAGCATTTCTTTCAGCACCTTCGAGCGAAATGCAGTGCCATTATCCAGCAGCAGCTCATCTACGGGGCCTCGTTCCAGGAATATCCCATTTAATACTCCTGCGATTTCCTCTGCAGTCCCCGTCTTCATCTCCCTCCGTATGGCCGTCCGCCCCGGTCCGCAGTCAACCATTGAGAGGTACGTCCCCTGCCGGTAGTGTGTTACGTCCACTGCCAGTCGTTTCCAGTCGTGGGCCACTGGATTACTTCCCGCCTCATGTACGCCCGGAGCAGGGTCAATAGACTGGCACCTGTCACAGCTGCTAACCACTCTGCACGCTCCGCCTCGTTACCTTGGAGTCAACTTTCCTGGCTAGGAACAATGTCCTGTCCACTCCCATGTGATGCATGGTATGCAGTCTCCTCAACCCAGAGTTACCCAGACAGCATACTGCAGCCACAGCCTGCTCCACATCCTCTGGCACCTGCAACCAAGCTCGCTTTAACCTGGTTAGGACGTCTGCCCTGTTCTTTTCGGAAGGCATAAAAATTGTGCTCAGCTCCAGATCGAACTCAGCGGTTAGCTCCCGCAATATTCCCAGTCGGCGCTTTACCAGCATCTCCGCAGCCCTTTAGTTCGCACCCTCCGCTCATTGGTGATGACTGCCGTTACCTAACCAAGCACAGTGGCCGAATCGGTTCTAATTTCGATGGTGCACAGCACGGCATCCAACTCCGCCACGTTGATATGGTTGCAGTCATCCATCTCCCTGAGCCAGGCTGCATCTTCCACCACGGTGCCTCCCATTTCCAAGACAACCCCTATTGCGATGCTACTGGCGTCACACCAAACGATCCCACTCTTTGATTTGGGAACATACCAACTGCCCCTCACTGGATCCTCTGCTCTCACTCTGACCAAGACTTCCTGCATCATGTCGGTCGTTTTCTCCCCAACTCTGTCATTCCACGTTGCTCCTTCGGCTCGTCTCTTGATGAAGCTACATGCTGTCCGGAGGCATCCAGCAACCGGGTAGTGTCCCACCAGCTTCCCGCACACCGAGAACAGTTCCCGTCTACTCACGCTGGTGCCCAGTTCAGGGATCTCGTTCCCACGCCGAAACACCAACGCACCGGCCTTGTCTCTCCGTAGCTTGAGGCCCAGTGCAGCGCCTCCCTCCATGGCCTCTGGTGGCTTGGCGACCAGTCCGAACTTCTTCAGGTGGCCTATGACCTCCGTTGCTGGCATTATGGTTTCATCCACAAGGATGTCATCAATGTACGAATTGGTGGCCCAGTTTACTCTGTCCACCTTTCCCAGGATGGCCTTGAAAATTGTTGCCATAATTTTTGGCGCTGAATTTAGCCCAAACCCCAGCCTGGTCAAACAGTATGTCCGGCCCTTATACCTGACAAGCTGATGCTTCCACAGTCTCTCATCCACATGCACCTGCAGGTATGCCGACTTCAAATCGACGATCGTGGAGGCCCCTGTCATCTTCCTCCATTCTCGCAAGGTGTCCCCGCAGACATCTGTGGCCTCGCCGCCCGTATGACATGATATGTGGTCATTCAGCTCTCGGAAGTCAAGCACTGGTCTGACCTTATGTTTCGTGGGCTGTACCACCGCCATCAGCGGCAGGACTCCGCTCTCTCCTTCTTCTTCCCAAGGGATCAATATGACCTCCTTAATCCACCGCTCCACCTCCCCCTCGAACTCGCTTCTGGCATCTCCTTTCAAAGTATGCTGGTAGCAGCCCACTTTATTTTTTAACGTCGGGGGCTCTCCCCTCCAGTGCCACTCCACTGTCCACCTCTGGCCATCGAAGGCGGCACGAAAATCCTGGTCTTCAATAGTGTGCGCGGCATAGTTTTCTTCGCGGTTCTCACCAATGCACGGCGTCGCCATACACGGTTTCCCCGCGACCCCGAAAGTCACACCGGCCTCGTTGACAGTGACACTTCCTAAACGGGTGATTGCATCCATCCCCATCACCACGTCAATCTCATCCACCAAGTGGCCAACTACAATTGCTTGCAGCGTCAGCTTTGCTCCCTGCACCTCAATCTGCACGTCAGTAATGCCTTCACAACGTACCTCTCTTCCGTCGACTGCCCTCACACTGCTTTCTCCACTCCACATCTCTACCACTCCCGGAGTCATCAGGGTCGTTGTACAGCCTGTGTCCACGAGGGCACGCGACATCTTCCCATCCACTAGCACATCAGCAACGGGTAGAAAAGAATGCGCCTTTATTGATCGGAAGGGACGACCACTGGCGCAGTAGTCTCCCTTAGACCATTTCCCTGCAGACATTCGCTGGCTAAATGTCCCGTTTCTTGACAACGGTAAAGGCTTGGGTAACTTGCAGTCTCGCACCATGTGCGGGCCCTGACACCGGAAACACTGTCCTTTGAACGGTCGCACACGTTCCTTGTTCGACCCCTCTCCGCTACTCCTTGGTCGGCCACCTTTTGCTGTCGCCGTTGCTGCCAACGGTGTCGATCTACAACACGAAACTAACATACGAGCCCTCGTTATTATATCCGCCATGGGCACGGCGTTCACGTCCGACAGTTTCTGCAATTCGACCGACATGTGGTCAGGAAACCCAGTTACAAATGCCAACTTTACTGTCCGATCTAGCGATTCTCCCTCGTACCCCGCCAGTCTAGCCAACCTAAGTTCGTTGGCAAACACGTCGACCTGTTCGCCAGTCCACTTCGCTCTCTCCAGGCGATCGTACGCCTCAAACATTCCTTCTGCAAAGGCCTCCATCAAGCGGATTTCTATTTTCTCCGCGCTAACTTGGTCCCTCTCTTCCATCTCTAAAAATAGCGCCAACGCCGGACCATCCACGTAGAGCGGTAGAAAGCTTGCCAAGTCGCCTATCCCTTGGAACTTCGCGACCAGCTTCATCTTTTTCAGCCATGCGACCACATCCGTGTCGCCGCAAAACGGTTTAATGATATCACTAGAAATCCGGACTACACTCATAAGTTTTTTTTATTTATTTTTTTATGGGTCGCAATAGCTTGTGGTGTGATGGAGGAAAAAAGACAACAAGAAGCAAAAGGACAGAATGAAACGTTGGACGTTACCTTGTCGACCGCAGCGGAGTACACGATCGATCCTGATCAGAACACGTCTTTCTCGTCACCTCTCTGTTTTCAGACTGACCCACGTGTTGCCGACTTCCGGTCTGACCCTTCCGTTCTGGCCCTCTCGGTCTGGCTTCACTTTTGTTTGCCTCACCTCTCTCCACCGCAACACACAGCTCATCACAGCCCTTAACACCACATTCTGCATGCTGTGTTTTGACGGTTTCCGTTAGTTGTGTACTTTCTGTTCTACTTTTGATTTATCCTTGCAGCAATACGAACAGTTTGTTGTTTGCTTTGTGAAAAAGATATCCCCGAATATTATGTACGACTCCGACCCTCTTTTCCTTGCCATTCTCCCTTACCCCTTCCTCCTCTCTTTCGTTGTATTTCTTTTTCTCCCTTTCCCTCTCTATCTCTCTCATCCTCTCGTCCACGCCTTTCTCAGTTATTCCTTCCTTCTCTCTCTCTTTCTCTGCTTCTATCTCTCTCTCTTTCTCTGCTTCTCTCTCTCTATCTTTCTCTGCTTCTCTCTCTCTTTCTCTGCCTCTCTCTCTCTCTTTCTCTGCCTCTCTCTCTCTTTCTCTGCCTCTCTCTCTCTCTCACTCTCTCTCTCACTCTCTCTTCCTCCTTCCTCTGTCACTCTGATTTCATTTTCCCTCTCTCGTATTCTTTAATCTCTTTACCTCTCCAACTTATTGTTTAAATTCCTTTGCTTTCCTTCCTCACTTACCTCCCTCGTATCTTTTTCTCTCTCTTGCCCCATCTCTCATTTTTTGTCTCTCTGATTTCTTTACCCTCTCTCCTATTCCTTAGTCCCTCTGCCCTTTTCAAGTGCTCCCCTCCCTTACTACGTGATCGCTATCTGGTTCAGTCATTGACATTCTTCTTCGGCCGGCCGCCTTTGAGGCTGGTGGTCCTGCTGCCCGGTCTGATAGGATTTTTCCATTTCCATTTTCCTTTCGCTAGCTTAATACACACGTTTGATAGTCGAAAGACACTGTTTGTTTTGTTTTAGTTTTGTTGTAATTGAATAATTATTTCCCTTTTGTTGTATAGTCGAAAGGCGTTTGTTCATTGAATAGGTATAATTCTATTTCATATATTACGTTTGTCCGGTAATCGAACGACACTTCCTGTTGTTTACCTATTTGTCTTCGTATATGCACATTTGTTTGCCTTTCCCAGATGCTTAAGTCCTGGCCCAGCCGGTTTCGAGTAGTATGAGAGATAAGTGGGCGAAACTACGAAGACATTCCGGACTCCGATTGAAGAGGCAATTGGCTACGAATGATCCGTGTATCTTATTTTGTTCTGTTTGTTGTTGCCGTGCTATCGTCCTTTCTTCCGCATGTTTGACACACACACACACACACACACACACACACACATATATATATATATATATATATATATATATATATATATATATCAGACTGTTTTTTTTAATGAAAACCTGTTGATTTTTGGTAAATTTCTGACTTTTGAGATTAACTTCCCTCCTCGTATAGAGCTACCCTCAATTACAAGTAAGCGGTTCTTCTACTCTCTGTGAAGGTAGAGATAACTATATACTTTTACTCATTTTTGTTGTACAAATACATGCAGCTAGTCATTATGAGTCATTTCCTATAACCTTGTTTTTCGTTTCTGATATACATATACATACATAATATATGTGTGTTTGAGTCTCTAGGCATGGTTATATTTGTGCGTGTGTGTTTATATGCATGTGTGTGTGTGTGCTTCTCAGTATGAATGCACATATAATGTTATAATGTTTATATATTACGTGTTATTTGACATTTGAGTATTTTTCTGAATCCTTGTGTACATTGTTAAAACAAGTGTGTGATCAAGAGCTAATCATGCAGGAGGTTACAGAGTGAAAAATATAATTTCCGCTATATGAATAGCTTAGCTTTTGCCGGTAGTCACTTCAGATTTTTCTAGATATAAATTTAGTAGTGCAGCCTTGTAAAGAAAGAGATTCTTGTTTTGATAATTCAGTTATTATGATAATAATTGAGACAGAAACTATAGAAAGAATAACGGGGAGAAAAGGGGGAGAAAACAAAAATGTTGCACTAGGAGACAGTTGGCTGCAATTTAGGGAAAAATAGTGTTTCGGGCATTTACTTGATAAATATAATATACATTAGAAAGTCGTAACGGTTCATTGAATTAATAGAATCAATAAAAACAATATTTACGCCTAGCAACATTTGTCCAAATTTCTGTGTAGTAAATTGCTGTATATTTTGAAATTCTCTGTAAAATCATTTAGAATACTAAAACCTCTGAACTATTTAGTTATATATTAATATTAATTCTAAATTCTGCGAGCTGACAGAATCGTTAGCATGCCGGTTAAAATTCTTAGCAGCATTTCGTCCGTCTATACGTTCTGGGTTCAAATCCCACCGGAGCCAATTTTTCTATTTCATCCTTTCGGGATCGATAAAATAAGTACCAGTTGAACACTGTGGTCGATTTAATCTTCTTACCCACTTTCCAAGAAATTTCGGGCCTTGTGCCAAAATTTGAAACCAATGCTAATTCTAACAGCTAATGGTTATTGTTATAAGATATAAAATCAATTTTTGATGACTTTGTTGTTGTTTAAATACGCAACATCTGTTGCCTTTCCTGAAATATACTCGAACATACGAGGACTCCGCGCCCCATTGACTATTACACCTTCGCATTCTGGCACAATAGGGGGTGATTTAGGGTATATTGGCAGTTATGTCTCGCAGGAGTGCGCTGTTCTAGAGGCACCCTCACAATCTAGTTATTATTTTTAAATATTTCATTTCGTGAAGATTTTGCGTGCTGATTAGATGAAATCAGTAATTTGATTGAGAGGAGAAATTCCATGCTGCTTATAGAATCAATAATGTCAATGCATATTTCGGTAGTATAATTAACTCTCTCTTCAACTAGGACTAGAAAAATAGAGATCTGCTAAAATGAATGCGTTGTTCATGAAAACGCGCCTTCCCATGACATTAAGCGGGCTTCAGAGATAAATGCTTAACGTCGTGAAATAGAATATAGTCACCGAATTTTGCGCGCTACCTGTGAGTGAATATGTGTCTGTCTATATATATATGTATTTACACAGACACAGACACACACATATATGAATATGCATATATAAGTAAATATATGTATAGGTATATATGTATATATACTTTCCCCTTACATTTCCACGGGTAGTTTCTATTTTGTTTTTTGTAACATATTTCTATTATATATATATATATATATATATATATATATATAAAGATATGTATATATGTGTGTTTGTACATATATAAAGATATATATATATATATATATATATATATATATATATATATATATATATATATATATATATATATATATATACATATATTTCAGTATATATGTATATATACATTATATATATGTATATATGTATATGTGTGTGTGTAGCTATATATATACATGTATGTATGAATAAATACACGCTCACATACACAGATACATACGTACAAGCACAAACAACCATACTTATTAATTTTATTTAAAATTAGATATGGAAAAATTTCATGTATTTCAATGTTATTTGATGATTAACTTGCGATTAAATGAAGATATGAGCTTAGTTAAAAATCAAAAATAATGCTAGTTTTAGAAAATGAATACGCTAGTTCGTCCTCCACCAACCCACCTACACAAAAGAACGCCGCAATTTCCAGACACTCAAGTTGAGGTAACATTTAATTTTGTAGTGCTGAGGGATGTAGGGTTTCAGTAAATACTTCCAGGTATTTGTAATTTATTTGTTCCACCAACCTCCCGGCTAATATTGAGAAGTTTCAATTATAGCGGAAAAACAGAAATAACTTAAATTTTCAGAAAAACTGCTTGCAATGAATTTGCTTTAATTCTATTAGTAAAATTGTAAAAGACAAGTAGCTGGTATGATCGTTACCTAGTTCTGAGTTGAAATACCATCAATTTCGCTTAAGCATTTTCCATTTGTAATTTATAGTTTTACATGGACACGAGAATTTATGTACATGCTAATATCTGAATACAGCATGTATAAAGCAACGTGTACCTTTTGCAGTGTTAGGAAACAGTATCATTTAATTCAACACATGTTGGTATGTATATATGAGAAAATATGCTGTGTACTCTCTGAGGTAAAAGAAGTTTAAAACTTGAATACTTGCGAAGAGGATGAAACATTTTAATGTATTTCTTATTGTTTACTATGTTGTTAAATAGTAACTATGTTGATGACTGTTATCATAAACACTGCTCACCACAATTTTCTCACGTAGAATGGATGTACAAGATTAATTCAACGTAAGAACAGTATTGATTTTATCACCCTAAGACTGATAAAATGTAGATTAAATCCACTTAAAAACGAATATAAATCTTCAGATTTTCCAGTTGCTAATGGTGATACATTAATGGAATATTTTTAGAACTACTATCTCGTAAGGAAGAATACAGTTGTTTTCGATCAGACAGAAACAGAAGCCAAATCTCCTGCTTGTTACATCCTACTACCATAAATACGGAACTACTAATTTAAATAATGTCTTCAAATGTCCTTCTAAAAAACTGGATATTCATATCTGAATGCCATTTGCTAAGCACAGTTAAATGCAAAGTTGATTTGGGTCTAAGCAACGACTAAATGGCTATTTATGAAAACAAAGTACGATTGACTAACTCTTATATACAACACATTTTATGGCTTATAATATCTAAATATATCTTGTAGCAAACAGGAATATATAACAGGGACACCGCGCTGGGCACCAAGTAGAGAACTAAGATATAACAAACATTACAACTCGGCTTATATCTGTTGCTGAAACTCAAGCAAAAAGAACGTTAGCACCCTCCGTTATGACAGAGTGTTTTTGCAGCTACATGCACAAGGGGGCGCATTTAAGAGAGCATTTTATAAGAAGCAATGACAGAATTAGCTATGTTAACCTTATCAATATCTAGAGCACAGATGCTGTCTCTTCATCTGAAGTTTTAAGCTTCGTACTACTTCCATGCAATATCAATTGATTCAGCTGCCTCACTGGACATGACAGAATCTTTCTGAGCCAAATCCGTGGTTTACTGCGACACTAGCTTTCCATGAATTTACGCGATTTTCAGTCATATAGCTGAAATTTGAATGCTTAATTTTCTTGTATAAAAACAAACTAGAAATGCTAGGTGCTATTGGTGTGTTCCTTGTCGTTTGCATGAAGGCTTACGCAAAATATGCACAAGACTAATCAGTAGGACGTACTTAGGAATGTATATTACTGAAAACGAGTTTTTGAAAGCAAGGTGTATGATAGATTTTTTGCGGTAATCACAGCAATGATTAATCAGCTCAAAAACAAGTTGTAATATGTATTTAGCGTCACCTAATCTGATAAACGTAAATGAGATACATGATTTATAAAAATAAATTTAAAAACTTTAATTATAAGCATTTTCTTGATGGCATATGGTATACATATTCCATATAGCATATTAAATTATAAATCTTTCACATACAATTTTACAAGTGAGTGAAATATGTGTATTTTATTGAAATGACCAAGGAACATTACCTGCACATAATGTAAGAGTCTTATACTAATGAATAGCGTGGTCAATACAGGTAGAAATTACGCCCCGAGTCAAAGTAACAACATTTCTGCCATCTAACCATTTGTTTGCATAAGAGTAATTATATAAAATTTTTCGACAATGACAAATTCAGGGGTATTCTAAAAGATATACACTACATTATTACGTTCTAAACTTACTGATTTTGTGATTCCATCAGCCATACCTTGCACAATTTTAAAACAACATAAAGCTTATCGCAAATCGTTATTTAAAAGATGGGTGGGAAAATATTTGGCTTTCTGAGGGCACTTAAATAATAATAACAACCTGATAACAGAAAAAAGTAAAGCAGAAAAATTTTATATAACAAATTGATAGCGGTAAATCATTTTCATTTAAAAAGGCTGTTTAATCATGTGTTAAGAATGTCAAAAATATACAGTATGCAGAACACGCACACGCACTCACTCACTCACTCACTCACTCACTCACTCACTCACTCACTCACGCACGCATGCACGCACGCACGCACAGACACACACGCACGTACGCACATACACATCCACACAAAACCCGTACATGCATGTATAAATACACGCACACACACACTACTTTATTGTTTATTTTTCTTATTCATGTGATATGCTGTTTTTCTTTACGCAACGGTAGTTTTGGATATAAGCTTTTGTGTGCTCTTAAAAAGTTAACATGTAATATAATTACAATCCATATTTAGTTTGTCATCAATTTTTACTTCGGAATTGTAAATAGAACCAAGTTATAGAGACAAGATCTTTGAGGTCATATTTTAATATGCTTCATCTCATTGGCATTTTCCCTTTCTTATAGAATATGAGCTGAGTTTTAGTAATTTCAAATATATACTAGATTTCAGTTTAAAACCTATTTATATTAGATAAATTTCAAACACAAATTGAAGTAATGGTAAGGAGAGAGAGAGAGAGAGAGAGAGAGAGAGAGAGAGAGAGAGAGAGAGAGAGAGAGAGAGAGAGAGAGAGAGAGAGAGAGAGAGAGAGAGAGAGAGAGAGAGAGAAGCTGAAAGTTTTATAAATATAGATATAATATGATATGAAATAATTTTGAAATTACCTTAAATGTAAATATCAATAAGGTCAAATTATAAAATAATTTTACAGGTCTTCAGCTTTTGCGAATTTTCCTCCATTGAAATATATGTACACAGTTTACCAGTTTAATGTGAATAAATTCAAAACTGAATAACATATATCCATCCATTCATCTATCTATCTATCTATCTATCTATCTATCTATCTATCTATCTATCTACCTACCTACCTACCTACCCACCTACTTACCCACCTACTTACCTATCCACCTATGTATCTGTATACGTGTGCATGTGTGTGTGTTTATATTTACGAGTGTGTATGACTATGTCTATTCGTAGTTTGTGTGTGAGTTTCTTTCCAATGTGGAAGTTGTTATTTGAAAGAAAATATTTAATTATAATTATCGAGATAGACATTTGATTATTTACAAAGAAATGAAGTCAGTGGGTTAGCAACACACTTAGCGCGTCGGATAAGATCTTTAGCAGTCTTTCGTCATTTTTTACCTCCTGAGATATTATTCCCTCGATGTCGACATTGCCACTCATTCTTTCGGAGGTCTGTAAATTAGTACCAGCTGAAAACGGGGATAGATATAATCGACTAGTCCCTCTCCTGCAGCAGTAAGGATTATTGCAGAGAAGTTTAATAAATGCCCCTTAAAATATTAGCTTTTCTTTCTATTGATGAGTTTCATATTTGAAAATTGAAGGGATAAACAAAATGGGGAACCTTTTTCTCATATTTCAGATTCTGGATAAATATATAAAATATGTTGATATGGATGAATAACAAAGTGATTTAACGTTTTATTAGGCAATGTCATTTCCATGGTCAATTACAATTTCGAAAATAACGGTACATAAACTTAAGTTTCTATATACCAAACGTTTTTGGCTGAGATTTGTAATTTAAAAATATACCATGTTGAAATGAAATCGCCGAGCCGGTTTCGATTCTAGACAACTAATTCGATGTACTTACAAACGTTTAGAATGAAACGGTCTTTAAGCGATTCCTCTTATTTTCCTAGATTGGTGCCTATAATGCTTTCATGGTTTCAAGTGTGGAAAGAAACGGAAAGAGAGAGAAAGGGAAATGTGTGTAGAGAGAGAGAGAGTGCAATGAAAGACTGTGACCCTTGAATCTTTACAGTAAAAGACAATACATCAAAATACTAAATTTAAGCCTTCGGATATAAAACACGGATATTTGAAATAAATCAGAGTAATACCCAATTGTATTTGGAAGTGTGGTTATAAGCCTTCGAATTATAATACCGTTTTCTTAAACGTCAAATGTTCACTGTGTTAAATTGAAAATGAATAATGCAAATGATGCCAAATTTCGTTTCGTTATGCGATATTGTTCTCTTTTTAATTATATTGTCTATTTTACTATGTAATATAAATTTATGCTTTTTGAGGATATCTTTATTTCGAGATTAAACTAGGTTTTGCATCAATACTGAAGAATAATCTATTCCTTATTGAGATAAACATATTACATTTTCTGATAAATTCTGAAAATATGGCTATTGCCGAATTTTTGTTATTGTTATTTATTGATCTTTAGTTACAGATCAGACCTCATCGGTTTAATTGTGACCACAGTTGTCTAAGCTATGATCGTCATGTTTTGTTTGAGTATAGCGCATAAGAAAGGAGAATATCCAATGTAACACGTTTTAAAATTTGTGATATGATAAAGATTTTGCTGCTAGTAAAAGCACTGGCGGGATTAGACATGAAATAGCTTCAGCTAGGAGAATTAAACGAGTTTAAATTTAGGTTTTTGTCTGATGGAGACCTGGTGTTGGTAAGAAGTGTGGCATCTTTGAACAAACAAGCATATCTAAACCATACCATATAAACTGAGAATAAACAATGAAAACTATTACATTTTGTAGAACAGGAAACTTGATTCGTTCAGAAAGATTCAATAAATACGATATAGTTTGTTTGGTAACATTCAGGAAATATATTTATTTTATAATCCATATATGTGGTTATTGAATTCTCCATTTTTAATTCAAAGAAAATTAGACTATTCCAAATCACTGAATTATTTCATTTCTCATTTTTCCCCTAATATATTGGTAACTGTTTATTAAATCTGGTTATTTAGCAGTTCTAAAAACAATAAAAATAGCTAACAGTTACATCCTCAAATTGAATATCAGTCTTCGAAACAAGATTTTAAAAAAATGGGGAGAGTAAAGAAAAATAAACAAATTACATAATTAGCATAATATTGAATACAAATCAAATATACATAAAAAAGCAGCAACAAGAAAGTATTTAATGGATATTGAGTATAGAAAAAAATTATTGATGATGACGGCGTAGATTGCGATGATGAAGTTGATGATCATAGACATGATGTTGCTGGTGACGATGGCAGTGTTGATGATTATGGCTCACTGAGCTTTTCTGATTTTTACATTTATCTGATTAGACGAGTATTTTAGATAAAAATGACAATCACGGAAATTAAATAAACCGGATGAATTTCTACAATTTCATACCAATTACAAATGATGACAGATTTAGCAAGTAATTCGTTACGCCTGTTCTTTGCATTAAATATTCTGTGCAAAGTGTGAGCTTACATACATTGAAAAATATATACGCACATACACATAAATATATATGAATAGAATATGTGAGCGGAATATAAATGTGTAAACCCATGCACATATACACACACACCTCTATAAAACTGTTTGCTGTTTTTAAGCAAAGATAGAGAAAATACTGAGGGATGTATTTTACATGGAAAAGTATTAGTAAATTGCTGATAACATGAGTGATGTATTAGGGCAAAAATTGTTGTTAATTATAATTACAGAATTAACAATAAACACAAAACAATTTTGCTAAATAAATGATTCGATACAAAAATTAGAAATGTTAATTCGACTAATTTCAGCAGAAAAAAAAACTTTGCAACTGCATTTATATTATGCTTCACTGAAAAGTTTTAATAAATGTAAAAGTTGAGGGAAATTTTGACAGTAAAACTTAAGGCAAGAACTACAGAATAATTGAAGTGTTTCCATTAATAAGGAGAAAATGATATTAAATTTACATATCTTCTGTTGATACATGAAGTATAGGCATCGATTTAGTAATATTTTCTTGTGCAGTAGTTCTCATAGGATATTTTATCCTTTGTTTTAGCTGTGATCATTTACGGAATACTGTCATGCGCCGCACAACATAGAGAAAAATTCATGCACACGTACATACAAATATTAATGCAACTGCACATGTGTACACACAGAAACAGTTTATGTATATATATATATATATATATATATATATATATATATATATATATATATATATATATATATATATATATATATATATATATATATATATGTATGTATGTATGTACATATCGAGTGAGAGAGAGAGACAGAGACAGAGACAGACAGACAGACAGACAGAGAGAAGAGGGAACACACATTATCATTGCGTTCTGCAGCTTCCAGTAGTGAATTTTCAGATAGTTAACATGTAGAGAATATTCAGATGAATATGGTGCTTAAGTTTGAGGCACCAGAGGTAATGCAGTACGATCGTTTCAGGCAACTTCATTTAATTGAACAATGCAATCATTACATCAATTTAAATGCAGAGCAATCCTCAGCAACATAAAGACATAGAGTTCAATTAAATTAAAACAGATGGACACATTAGTATAGATTTACCTAAAATCTCTATGAAGGTAAGGAGATAGACAAAGAACATGCTGTCTTCACTTCAGATTAGAAGCTTCTAAGCTGAAGTGAAGACAGCATGTTCTTTGTCTGTCTCCTTAACTTCAATTCTATATCTCTATGTAGCTGAGGATTGCTCTACGTTTAAATTGATGTAATGATTGCATTGTTCAATTAAATGGAGTTGCTTGAAACGATTGTACTTCATTACCTCTAGATATGCCTGTTGCTTATTTTGATTTTAATAACTTTATTTTGAAATTATATGTATAATACCATACTAAATTCTGGTGCCTCAACATAAATATATATATATATATATATATATATATATATATATGATGTATACATGTTTATAAGATTTTACCGTATATTGATTAAAGAAAATAGTCTAATATTAGGGCATGTTTGGGCAGCATGAATATGTATACTTCCGTATATCTCTTATCTTTTACTCGTTTCAGTTATAAGACGGAGGCTATGCTGGGGCAGAGCCTCGAACAATTTTAACCGAATGAAGTGACCACAATTACTTTATTTTTTAAGCCTGGTACTTATTCTGTCGACCGCCTTTTTGCCGAACGCTAGTTTATGGAGGCGGAAACACACAAACACCGGTTGTCAATGGGGTGGTGGTGGTACAAACACAGGCACAAAGGCACACACACACATAGATATATACGTATATATATATATATATATATATATATATATGTGTGTGGACGGGCTTCTTTCGGT
Organism: Octopus bimaculoides; assembly: GCF_046866305.1. NCBI lineage: Eukaryota > Metazoa > Mollusca > Cephalopoda > Octopoda > Octopodidae > Octopus > Octopus bimaculoides. Next base: position 29,956,005 of record NC_142939.1, read on the forward strand.
TAACTCCACTCACAAGGATACATACAGCAATGTTAATTCTCTAAATGAAGTATTAACAGTAACTGCACGATAAAGTGTAGTATGTTGCCACTTAAGTGTGGCTGACCCCTAGGGTTCAGCCACACTTAAGTGGCAATATACTACACTATATATATATATATATATATATATATATATATATATATATATATATATATATATATATATATATATATATATATATATATATATGTGTGTGTGTGTGTGTGTGTGTGCGTGTGTGTGTGTGTGTGTATATATACACATATATATCTATCTGTTTAGTCTGTCTATCTAACTAGTTATCTATGTGTGTACGTTTGTATGTGTCTATATATGTGATATTCTGCCAACTATAAACCTAAGTAAGCGGGTTCAGACTTATCTACATCCCTACACACACGTACACACACACAGGCACACACACGCGTGCACACACACACACACGCGCGTACACACACACACACACACACAAACACACACACACACACACACACACACACACATCTCTGTACAAAGTGCATTCCAGAATATTTGAGACGTTTCAGAAAATACGCTTATTGATTTCAAAACAGTACATGCTCTAATCTCCTTCAAATCAGGAATCTCTGACATCAGTGAATCTGTTGTAGCATTCCAGTCACTTCTCATGGAAGGCCTCATGGATGTCCTCCAAAGTGAATGTGTCCAGGACCTTTGCCACACCCTCCTTCATCTTCTTCAGTTTGGGAAAAGTCACAGGGTGCAAGTCTGGACAGTAGAGAGCGTGACCATCGGTGTTATAAGTATTGTATGACACATTCCTGTACATCAGTGCTTCTCAAACTATCTGACGTGGCGTACCGGCATTTCTTTTTTATTTCTTAATGTGCCAGGGACCGGTAATATTTCTTAGTAACATTAACTTATACAGGAATGTATATATATAATGAATATGATAAAAGTTGTCGATTTTTTAAATCTTATATATATTTTGTAAACAAATAATACAATATTGTATAAGCATTTTATAATGTTTCTTTTCTGGAAACTCATTGTGTAGCGGCAGCTGGTGGATCACGGACCACCACTTTAACTAACACTGCTGTACATTATCTATAAACTTGCCTGTTATCTTCTTTCTGCACAGCAGTCCATCCATCTGGGTTCCACTTCCATTTAACTCTTGTGTTCTCTCTTCCCATTTCATATATGCTAATTATTTCTCTCTCTCTCTCTCTCACATACTCTCTCTCTCTCTCTCACATACTCACTCTCTCTCACATACTCTCTCTCTCTCTCGCTTTCTCTTTTGTCACCTATGCTGTCTTCCTTTTTTACTGATAAAGCACAGTGGTGCAAAATCTTAAAACATTCGCCATTCAAGCATGAAACTACTACTGAAACTATTATACGACAAACTTTGATCTTCCTATACACAATCACTCTCACACACAATAAGCACACACACGCGTGCGCGTATATATATTGATATATATGTATATATGTGTGTATGTATGTATGTATGTTTACGTATTGACGATGAAATCACGCTGTAACATTTGCATGCAAGAGGACATAGATAAAAATGAACATTCACTATCATCACATCATCTTTAGGAGTTCTTCAGTTAAAATGTACAGGACAGTTGCAATTTATTGATACCAAGGCCTATGTCATAAATAATACTGACAGTCTCTTTTAAATACTAGCATGATTAGTTTTTCAAAGCTGAGACTTTCTTTGTTCTCTGAAGTTTGTCTAACGACAGATGAATATCTCCAGTTTGGATAAAAGTATATAATCTACTGCATGCACTGCATACATTGTTCTGTCTTTTTTAAAAAATCTAACCACATACACATACATAAACGTACATATATATCGCATTATAGATCTTTCATATTCGAAATATATATTCGTTTACTTGTAAGTATATTTCCTGTCTTTAGATATGAAATCTAATAGTAACTTTAAGCGCTAGACATGATAAGTATAAACAATAAGTATAAACAAGTGCTGTATACAGTTATATTCAAAATCATGTCCTTATATTGGTCCTTATAATCCCAAACTCTCGGTCTTAAGCCTTCCGAATTTCTCTAGGTGCCTCTCAAATCAGATAACCTCCTCAGAATTTTCAAGTTAACCCTTTATTTTTATCCTGCGAGGTGAGATAGGCGGTTCTGACTCTGTTGTCCATAGCATTAAATATTCTTCTACCTTGCTCCAATGCACCTGTTCCAATTCAATCAAAACCATGTTGTTGAACGAAGTCCATTTGCAAAAATCTCCTGTTTAAAGCTCATAATTTTCTTCATCTAATTATATGATAGGACAATGAGATAATGGTGATGAAAATCCTTGTTAACTGTTCATCGCAGAAGCTTCTCATGGCTTCAAATTATTTGCCATACAATGAATATATACTCTGATTCATGCAGAGGGAGCATGCCATCACATCAAGAAGTAAAAGTGACAGGGAAATGTTTCTAGTATGGACAACAGAATGGGTACAATAGAATCTCGTACGTATAATAAAGGGTTCAGTTCAAAATTTCCAAACCGAAATCTAAAGCAACAAGCACAGAAAGTAGGCTGCAAAATTGAAGTTAAGTCAACAAACATGCAAAGACTACTTTGAAAGTATATAGGAAACGGGGTATCTTATGCCTGGCTTTCGTACCATTTTCTCGTTCCACGGTTTCAGTTAAATTTGTTTTAATTGTGAGTGTGGGGGAACACAATATTTCTAGAGGAGTTATTTGAATGTTATATTGCAGAAGTATTAGAGAGTTTTGTGAATATAAGAGTACAGTTAGTGTGCATTATCCAATATGAATAAAAATGATGTAAGCATGAATATGTTTCAGTTAGCTGATACCTAGCTTTGATAATATCCTTGTGGAGATGGGCAACAATTCTTATTTCATTATCATCCTTCATCTTGCAATACTGTCATTTCACACATCGAATTCTCATATTTCTAGTTTGCTGTCAAGTCACTTTTTCTATTTCAATGTAGATTATGGTTCATATTTAAGCTTTATAAATGATTTTGTTTGCAAAATTCTGCAGTAAAGACAACATTCTGAAAGTTAAACAAATTGCATGTTTGAACTATAATTATACGTCTTCAAACCTGTGGCAATCTATTCTAAATGATAAAAAAAAATCCATATTTTCAGAATAGAAAGTGATTGAAGGAGCAGATGTTTTTCTTTAGCTCCGATTTACGCCTGAACCATCTTTTCTTTTGCAAAGGGCAATACAATTTTGATATGCTCTTCTTTTTCAAGGCAATAAAATGTGAGTTGAAAAGACATAGTTTCTATTTCTAGGTGGTTGACCGACCTCATATGTACAGCTACATTGCTTAGTAGTTATCGAACTATGCGGAGAAGTGAGGGCGTTCACGACTAAGTAAATTAGCAAAGTATTGTAGTTTACCATGTTTTATTATATACGAGATCATTAATGTGTTGTTTGGGTTATGGTTAAGTGGTGTCACTTGGATTCTTTGAATTGTAGTAAGGTATCAGATGATTGATGTGCTCTGTGTGCGTATATTGTAAATTCGCATATCGACTATTTAGGCTGTGCTGCATACTGGTTGCCTACGGATTAATGCCTCTTTTGTCTGCTGCCTTTGTTAAAAGATTCAGCAGAACGTTAATGACAATATTACTTCGCAGTACATTCCATTTGCAACGGAGATATTCAGAGCTTAATAATTTAATATGTTAGTATTTACAGTGTCAATGTTAATGCTTGAAAGCTATACGATATGTTTTATGTAGACTATTAGCTCACAAGGGCCTAAATTTCAATATATGCTGTTCAATCTAAATTCAGATACTTATGCCTAACACACAACTTATACAAATTCGTAGCATGTAAGAATAACTGACTATATTTTAAATGAGAAATACGTGATTAGAAAGAGAAAAACATGCGAAGATACACTCGATTTTACAATAATATATGTGTATGTGTGTGTATATCTTAATATATAAAGCTGAAATTGTGTGTTTGTGTGAAGCCTTTTTGAAAGTTTATAGAAATCCACATTTTCCACTTTTTCGTAAAGGTTTTTACATCAATGGAATTTACTCGATCTGAACTTTCCAGTGCAGTAATTAGATTTTTTAAATTCCGTTTACTTTGTGTGATTTAAGGGAGATTTGGCTGTCGTTTCTTGCAACTTTTATATTTCATCCCTTCTCCTTGTACCGGCGTTCTTATAGAAGAGTAAAAGAGGGAGAGGGAGAGAGAGAGAGAAAGTGATACATAGATAGTCATAGATTAACTTGGTTTACCTTTAAACTCTTACTTCTTCCTCTCTCTCATTTAATAATTTTCCTCTACCTCTAGCATATTTTTTATAACATAGAAACGTAAAAACACACACAATTACACATACGTGATATGTGACAACAACATACACATAAACACATACACACATCAACATTATACATATAAGATTTACCTTCTGTGTCTTTCTAATATAAAAACGCGCACGCATTGCTATTTTATAACTGTCTTCCGTTCTCTGTTCCTCTCTTTCTCTCTCTCCATTGCTTTCGTTCTGTATTCCCTTCTCTATCTTTTCACTCTTCGTTCCTCTTCCTCTCTCTCATTTAATAGCTTTCTTTTTTCCCTCTACCTCTAACTATACACTTGAAGTGGTCATCTGTGGGTTATCACCATTTCTCTGCTTCGACCATTGTCCGTGCACATCACATCGCTTTTTCCTCGCTTCACTTTCAAATTTCCTACACACGCCAGCATCACTTACTTCGTGAGGAGTCGAAATACACCTATTGTTTGTATGTATATGTTTTCTGTTGTTATACGTGCTTTGTTTTTACATTCGGTTCTTTCTTCCAAGGAATCTGGGGCTCACTCATTCATGTTTTCGTTACATTGTCTGTCTGCATGTTCAGCGTCCTTGTATCATCTTAGTAGTTTTTAAATACATAGATAGAAACGTAAAAACACAAACAACCACACATACTTTATCTGTGACAACAACATACACATAGTGACAACAACATACACATAGTGACAACAACACACACATAAATACATACACACATCTGTTTAATATATACATAGATTATGCCTCCAAAGAAAAAAGTTTGCTGGGGAAATAAAGGAACCGGTTTTAAAAAAAACAGCAAAAGACTATAGCAATTCACCACATTCCAGAAGCTAATTTGAACATAATGCAAAATGGTGCATCAACATCTACAGCCCAGTCTGATAGAATTCTGGCAGAACTGTGTAGCAACAGATCGCCAGCAATTGATTCATCAGAAATTGCCGTACTAGCTCCTGCGAAAAGGGATTACCCTGCTATGCGGAGATCAAGACGTGCTGCTTTAGAAGCTGCAAGACGAGCTGCACAGTCTGAGCAACAGCGTAATTTGCGTCGTATGAATAATGCTGCTTGCACTTCGGCCCGCAGAGCGGCTGAAAATGCTGATCAACATGCCATTCGCCTCAACAAAAATGCTGCCTCTACTGCTTCCTCCAGAATTAATGAGAGCTCCGAAGTCAGGCTTCGTCGGCTGGCCAATGTCTCAATTCGTAGAAATTGTCGCCGAGGTGTTTCTAGGCCATGCAGTTCCCAATGGTCATTAAAAGCGTTCGAATATAAGCCCGACATCCACTATGCTTCCCATCCAGACCTATCGAGTTCCTATATGGAAGTTGTTTGTCCAATTTGTTCTGCGAGGAAGTGGCCCGGTGAAACAGCTGGATTGTGCTGCTCAGGTGGAAAGGTCAGACTACCCTCTTTGTTGGACCCCCTCATCCATTACAGCTGCTTCTTACCGGAACAAACACTCAATCAAGACATTTTCTTCGTGACATAAGGAAGTACAACTGTGCCTTCCAAATGACCTCATTTGGAGGGAACGTCATCAGACAAGAAGGGTTCATGCCCACTTTTAAAGTACAGGGCCAAGTTTACCATAGAATTGGATCTCTTCAGCCAGCCGCAGGCCAAGAGCCAAAGTTTCTGCAGCTGTACTTCATTTGCAACTATCAAGACCAAGCCGCAAAACGAACCACAATATCACCAGGTACTGACTTCAAGCTGACATTAAAATTGCAAGAGATGCTTCATGCTGCAAACAGCTACGTGCGTAGTTTCAAGTATGCCGTGGAGATGACCTCAAGCCCCAATTTTAAAGTGGTCACTGAAGCTGATAAACGCCCATCTGGAGAACACATTGGACGCTACAACCAACCTGCATGTAATGAAATCGCTGTCATTCTTCAGGGTGAACAGTCTAACCCTAGGGACATCGTTCTGTCGTGTCGTGATGATACCATAAGGCGAATTCCAGAAACTCACAGGGCATACGATGCGCTCCAGTACCCACTACTATTTCCTCATGGTGAAAACGGGTGCCATATTGGCATTTTGCAATGTCATCCTCTCAGGACAGACGTCTGCAGCAACAAGCAGGTTTCATGCATGGCTTTCTACGCCTATCGCCTGATGATTCGAGTCAATTCCATGAATCATCTGCACTGTTCCCGCGAGCTTTTCCATCAGTTTGTTGTGGACATGTATGCAAAAATGGAATCTGAAAGGCAGTATATCCATCTCCGCGATAGCCTCAACAATGACGTCGCTCCTGGGGATGTAGGGCATTTTACCCTCAACGTTTACCGGTGGTCCACGTTATATGCAGGAGAGAATGCAAGATGCTATGACATATGTACGTCATTTTGGTCGGCCCGATCTCTTCATAACTTTCACCTGCAATCCCAAGTGGCAAGAGATACAGGCAGAACTTTTCGATGGTCAAAAGCCCAACGACAGACATGACCTTATTGCCAGGGTTTTCCAATTGAAGTTACATAAACTCATGGATTTCATCAAATTCGGCCAGGTATTTGGATGTGTTCAGTGTCACATGTTCACAGTTGAGTGGCAGAAAAGGGGTTTGCCACATGCCCACATTCTTATTTAGTTGTCCACAAAAATAAGCACAAACGACATAGACAAGATAATCTCTGCAGAATTTCCTGATCCCACTGCTGACAAAGACCTCTTCGAAATAGTTCGCATAAACATGGTTCATGACCCTTGTGGGCATGGGTTCAACCCTCGATCACCTTGCTTACGAGACTCTGTATGTACCAAAAAAATTCCAAAACAATTCCTCCGTTACACCCAGACTAGCACGGACGGTTACCCGCTGTACAAACGCAGGAGACCCGAAGTCGGCGGGTTTTCGGCACGTGTTGGTTCGTATGAAATCGATAACCGCTGGATAGTACCATATTGCCTGCTGTTGTCAAAAGCCTTCAACGCTCATGTCAACGTAGAGTTCTGCAGCTCTGTCAAGTCAATAAAGTATGTATGCAAGTACATAAATAAGGGCTCTGACGCAGCTACGTTTGGCCTACAGCGAGACGGAAATCAAGACGAGGTAACACAGTACCAAGTCGGGAGGTACATAAGCAGCAACGAGGCATTCTGGCGCATTTTTGGGTTCCCTTTGCATTAACGCCACCCAGCCATTCAGCAACTTGCTGTTCACCTTGAGAACGGTCAAAGAATTTACTTCTCAGCTTCCACTGCTGCCGCATTGGTCGAAAACCCGAGAGACACTACTCTGACTGCATTTTTTTAAATCATGCAATGAAGATGCATTCGCTGAAACACTGCTGTACCACCAAGTGCCATCATACTACATTTGGAAGAATAAGGCCTGGCACCGAAGGACACAGGGCAAATCCGTTGACAACTTCCCGTCCGTTAAGTTTGACAGTTGTCTTGGCAGAGTGTACACTGTTCATCCAAGTCAACAGGAGTGCTTCTATCTTCGGTTGCTTCTTCATGAGGTACGGGGACCAAAGTCCTATCAACATTTGAAAACAGTCAATGGTGAGCCTTGCAGAACATTCAGGGAGGCATGCTTAAAATACAGACTTTTAGAAGACGGTGCACAGTGGGATGCTACTCTCGCGGAAGCTGCCCTTTCCAGGTCTCCTCAAAGCCTCAGAGACCTTTTTGCAATTCTCCTTCATATTTGTGAGATAGCAGACCCCCTATCCCTATGGATGAAGTATAGAGATGCCCTTGCAGAAGACTTCTACCACCAAGCCAAACAGCAGTTCCCCACCCTTCATTCTGCAAATGATGCTGTCTATAACTGTACCTTGATTGCACTTGAAAACAGGATTTCTTGCATAGGTGGAGGTACCTTGACAACTTACGGGCTTCCAGAACCCTTTCGAGAAGGAACTAATTCTCTGAGTAATGAGCTAATTTGAGAAACTTCCTATGACACACATGCCCTTACAAAGTACATATGCGAAAATGAGTTCAAACTTCTTCCTGAACAACAGCATATCGTATGCACAATCTTAGATAATGTGAAGAACAAAAAAGGTGGACTTTTTTTCCTATATGCACCGGGAGGGACAGGAGAAAACTTTTTAACAAAGCTTCTTCTTGCAAAAGTGCGACTGCGGAAAATTATCGCAATAGCGGTGGCATCTTCCGGAATAGCTGCAACTCTGTTACCCGGTGGCAGGAAAGCACATTCGGCCTTCAAGCTACCTTTTAACTTGGCTAAATGTGACAAGCCCTCTTGTAACATAAGAAAAACGTCAGACGCTACACTACAAGATCTCAGAGATTGCTCAACTACAATGAGGGGTGTTACGATTCTACTTTCTGGTGACTTTCGGCAGACTCTACCAGTTATTCCTAAAGGAACCAGGGCAGACGAAGTTAGTGCGTGCCTCAAGTCGTCTTCGTTATGGCAAAGCATAACAACGCTGACCCTTACAACGAATATGCGAGACAGACTGCATAGCGACCAACAGGCAGCAGAATTCGCAGCGAACCTTTTGTCACTGGGGCATGGATTTCATTTCTCAGTGATGATGGAGAAACTACCCCGTCCTCGATTTCAACAAAGGTCAACACCCTCGAAGAACTAAAAGGAAAAGTATTTCCCGGTCTGCATGAAAACTACCAGGACCTTAACTGGTTATGCGAAAGAGCTATTTTAGCTCAAAAAAACAGCATGGTTAACGCCATCAACCAGCAACTGGTGCAAGTCATTCCTGGTAGGCTTCATGTCTACAAATCAATTGATTCGATCCCTGACCCAAATCAGGCAGTCAACTATCCCGTTGAATTTCTTAATTTACTGGAACCACCAGGATTGCCCCCTCATATATTGTCAGTGAAAGTTGGAACTCCAGTTATGCTTCTGAGAAATCTAAGCCCTCTAAAACTCTTGCTTCTCCCATGGGCAACTCTACGTAGGATGCTCTAGAGTAGGAAGTAAAGACAATCTTTTTACTTACATTCCATGTGGAAAAACAAAAAAACATTGTATACAAGGAGGTCTTGTGCAATTAAGCCAAAACTTATAGTGAGAGAACATTATCATTGTAAGTTTCAATAAGACACCCACTAATCTATTTAAAAAATGTCATACCAAAGCATCAAGTTTTCCATTCAGGCGTTATTACAGACTCCACTGATACAATTAATGCTGCATTCAATCAGTCCTTATAAGTCGCCACAAGTGTCAACACACACTATATCTTCCAAAGATTAGTCGTATGGAGGTAAGCAATTTAGCAAAGATTAAAATTTTTTTTTAATGGCCTTTTCGATTACATCCGTTGTGTCAATTGAAAACGTTTTGCATTGTCTATCCAGAGCAGCGCAAAATGAAGGCATCCAACAGAAACGTTCACTGGAAAGGTACAAGAGGGATTCATTCATGGTAAGACTGCGTCATCCAATCGCACTTTTATCGCTCTTACAATTTACTAACTTGGCATTGTGTTCGGCATTGTATAATCAGGGGAGCGCAAAAAGTTGTATAGCCAATTAGACGGATGAAATTTACATACGCTTAATAATGTTACGCAAAATAGCCTTCAGACTTTCCCTATCAATTTCATCGTCATTTGAATTATGAACATATTTACATCATAAGGTTTTTTGTTTGTAAGGATTTCTTTTTAAGTTGATTTTCACCTAGCAAGACTTAGCGTAGATGGCGTAATAAATCACACCCGGACAACGTCGGGTTATACTGCTAGTATATATATATATACAAACACATATATACATACATATACTTACGTGTGTGCGTGTGTGTGCGTGTGTGTGTATATATATGTATATATCATATACCTTTATGAATGTATTTATGTGTGTAGGTTTGTAAGTTTGAGTACATTACATTGATATTTGCATATTGGCTAGATTTTCTTCTTGACTGTTTTCATATGCATGGGCATTGAGTTGTCAAATATTTCTCATTAATTATTCAAGATGTTTTTTCCACATCTGAAACGTCACTGCTTATACGATTCGTTTATTCAAAGCATTATTAGATGCAGTGAATTGAAAACGTTTTACGAATCATAGGAAGCGTTATATATTTTATTTATTTTTCGCATTTATTCATATCAAATAGTTGAAATAAGTATTTCGCGTGAATTTTACATTAATATCGTACAAAAGGAAATGTATGCTAAACAGAAATTTAAAATGATATTCTAACATAGATAGAGATTTGTATACACGGAATAATATATTTAAAACTAAAATGAGTATATTTGTCGATATATATTAAAATTTGCCTCTTCTGTAATTTTTATTGGGAATGATACCTTTAATATGTTTCTATTTTGATGAATCGGTAATATATACATGTAGAAGCGTTTATGAATAATAAATTATTAGCAAACAATAAGCTCATATTACAAAAATAAGGAATATATATATACATTGAAGATTAATCGATTACATTTTAAATGAGTAACTCATGATTAGAACATCAAAATAAGCCAGCAGTATATTTAAGAATAAGGAGTAAAGAGTTAGGGCAGCGGAGGCGGTTTCAGCAGTTGCATCATTACTATGATCACTTGCAGTCTATTAAAAGATGTGGCAAGTGCGTGACATTATCATCATTCCTTTCGAAATGTGGGCGGAGAATGTCTTGAGACTTTAATGGTCTTAGAAACGTTATAGTCTCAAATTAAGAGAGGCTAATGAGGAAATATATCTCATGAAGAAATATGCAGAATCTATAGTGATAACAATTAAAGTCAAATATAGGCGTGTCTTCTATAAAACTTTTTCAAACGAAAATTTTCCTCATGTTCATACGCATGCATAAATACAATCCACCTCCACAAAACACACACACACACGTACATATGCAAACACACACATATACATATACGCGTGCGTATGTAGATATCTATGTGTGTATATATATATATATATATATATATATATGAATATATGTGTACCTATTACTATTATCTATTGGTACACGCTCACACACACAGACACTAAGACATATAGACATGCACACATTCTAGACAAAAACATACACAAACAAATAATATGTAAATGGAATTAATTAATGTTAGTGTCATAAACCTCAGATTAAGTAGACGGATCGAAAATCAATCAAATTATCACGACTTCGAATTAGATCGTTTTATCAGCTTTGAGAACTAAAATATAATTTGCTTATTGTTGTATTTCATTTGTTAGTAGTCTCTATTTTTCATTTCCAATCATATAGATATGTGTGTGTGTGTGTGTGTGTGTTGGTGTATGCCTGAATGTGTATGTGTTGGTGTATGCCTGAATTTGTGTGTATGTATATAATATAATATGATAGAATATATATATATGTATCCATATATACGGAGAAATAGAATGGAAGGTATATTGGAACAAAAGAAAAGTACATTCAACCACCCATATCGAGGGTTTTCAAATTATATTTTGTACAGCTTAGAGTTCTGAATAACTAAGTTTCAGCAGACACAGACAAATCACATCCTATTATTTTGGCCCTTTTCTCTTTGAAACGATCACGGTTTCTAAAGGAGGTTGTGACTCAAGAATTAAGGTTCATTTTGATATGTCATGTGAATGAAAGCAGCCTTTCGATAAGTACTGTCGAGTAGGATTTTCTCTGTCAATATCTATACCAAACTCTTGAAGTTTCACCAAAGTTGACTTTGCCTTTCATCATTTTTGGGGTCAATAAACTAAGTGCCAGTTGCATACTGGGGTCGATCTAATCGACTGGGACCCCTCCCGAAAAATTTCGGCCCTTGTTCCTAGAGTAGAAAAGAATATCTATACCAATATCTATTTCGATTGAAATTTTACAATGCCAGTCAAAATCTATAAGCTATTAACATATTACTAAAAGTCATACACAGCGAAGTTTTCTTAGAGGCAAATATCATGTATTTTTTATGCTAAAATGATAAAATGGGAGATGTGCTCAGATGGTGTTTTTCATAGCTAAAAACATTTTAAAATAGAACGTGTGTTATTTATCATTCATTAACAATAATTATTGGTAGATGGAATTATTGACACGTCAGTTCTCAGTATTCAAGCAAATAAAGAAGAAAAAAGCAGGAGTGATATTTAGATGTCTATAATTTTACTTGTACGAGCCTAAGGAATATCATGTGTGTATGTAGACTATCTAATGCAATCATAGCTGTAAGGCCTTTATTTGCAGGCCTATATTTATATGTGCACTAAATATTGATAATGTGTTTTTTTTGTCTCCGACTTTTACGTTCGCTGACTTGTTCCCAGCAGCTTTTTGCTGATGATACCATCACAATGAACAATCTTAGTATCAAAGGCGCAAAACCCTAATGATTTTTGAACAATAGCTGGTGTGAAAAACGTATGTCCACGTCTTGTGTAATTTTTCCATCTTCTCTTTGTTGTAATTCTTGCTTATACATACATATATATATATATATATATATATATATATATATATATATATATATATATATATATATACATACCTCACACACACACACACACACAAATATATATATATATATATATATATATATATATATATATATATATATATATATATATATACATATATATATTTGAATGTATATTTACAGTGAGAGAGGGGGAGAGGGAAGAGAGAGATACATGGTTGAGATAGTGGTTGGAAATAAGAATTATAATGCGACGGAGATGAACAAGGATAAGGCCTTTAAGTAGATATTTCGATAAAGAAACAATGTTTAGGAGATAGATTATTCTCAGACGAGAAAGACAGATAAAAGATATATTTCGAAATAGTTGGTGTGGTAGATAAAGAAGCAGATGTCGAATGAAAGAGGGATGTAAGCATAAAGAAGATGAGAAAAGTCAGAAAACTCGCGCACAATCTGTAGAGTTTAAAAGTTAAAGACGATCACGCAGATATGCTATCACAGACATTTAATTCGAGCAAAACGGAGAGAGTAAAAGAGATATATAGAGAAAGAGGGAATATAAAATGTAAGCTAGAAAGTGAAATAGCTCGACAGAGATGAAGAAACAAACAGCAGTAGAAATACGCGTTTATATATATATATATATATATATATATATATATATATATATATATATATATATATATATATATATATACATATACATATGTATATACACGCACATATATATATATATATATATATATATATATATATATATATATGCATACATATATGTATACATATTTATATATATATACACATTCATATATATATATACACGCATACATATATGTATATCTGTCTGTGTATATATAATATATATTCATATATCTGTATATATATATACGTATATATATATATATATATATATATATATATATATATATATATGTATATATATATATATATATATATATATATATATATATGTATATATATATATATATATATATATATATATATATATATATATATATATATATATATATATGTTTGTATGTATGTACGTTGTAATTGTGGGTCGGTGAGAGTGCGCGCAAGTGAGCTAGGTACGGTAAGAGTAGGAATGGCGATTGTTGAGAGAGAAAGAATGAATAAATTGACAAATCAGATCACTGTATTGTAACGAACAATTGACCTAGCCACCGTTTAAGCAGCGAACAAGAGAACCACATCCACTTTGCAAACTGCAGCCTACTTTGATCGATCTTTCTTACAAATGTTGCATGCTTCGTTATTCATTCATGCCGACTGATCCTAACATAGATTCTAGAGCTTTCTAAGCGTTAAGCTTACGCACACCTGCCGTACTCCATTAGCGATTTTACTGAAAACAGACATGAGTAGAGAAAGCACAGTACCAGAGCTGGTTTGCTGATTAGACCTAATTCATCAAAATTCAGAATACATTCAGCCATACATAAGTGCATATGCACACATGCTAATGTGTGTAAGCATGCATATGTATACATGCGTATAGATTTATGCACTTTTGTATACATACAATAGATTTATGCACTTTTGTATACATACAATATATTTATGTATAAACATATATATATATATATATATATATATATATATATATATATATATATATATATATATATATATATATATATATATATATATATATATATATATATATATATATATACATATATATATATATAAATGTATATTAATGCATGCATATACATAATATATATATGAATGTGTATGCGTATACAAACGCAAATATCTCGCGTTTGCATGTTTTATACACACAAGTAAAAATACACACATATAGGAATGCATATAATGATATTAATTGGTTCTTCTAGGCATACTTTATTACCGACATGCATACATAGTAAACAGGCAAAATAGTAGGAGGACATATGAAATCGATATGCATAGAACAAAAGATGGAATGTGATGTAGTTCATGAAAAAGAATGTCTCCTCTGCTTGCATTTATATGTATTTATGTACGTGTACATATATATATATATATATATATATATATATATATATATATATATATATATATATATATATATATATATATATATATATATATATATATATATATATATATATATTTATATATGCATATATATATATATATATCAATATTTATATATATATATATATATATATATATATATATATATATATATACATATATAAATATATTTATATACATATATATATATATATATAAATATATATATATATATATATATATATATATATATATATATATATATATATATATATATATATATATATATATATATATATATAT
The DNA here is from genome assembly GCF_046866305.1 of Octopus bimaculoides. Classification (NCBI taxonomy): domain Eukaryota; kingdom Metazoa; phylum Mollusca; class Cephalopoda; order Octopoda; family Octopodidae; genus Octopus; species Octopus bimaculoides. The sequence continues at coordinate 29,971,129 of NC_142939.1, forward strand.
ATATATATATATATATATATAAATATTGATATATATATATATATATATATATATATATATATACATATATAAATATATGTATATAAAGTGTAGTATATTGCCACTTAAGTGTGGCTGACCCCTAGGGGTGGATGTTACTGTTGCTTTTAGCCCCAGGAGGACATCTCCTCCAGCTGGCTTATCGATAAGCCAGCTGGAGGAGATGTCCTCCTGGGGCTAAAAGCAACAGTAACATCCACCCCTAGGGGTCAGCCACACTTAAGTGGCAATATACTACACTTTATCGTGCAGTTACTGTTAATACTTCATTTAGAGAATTAACATTATACGTATATACATATATATATATAATATATATATATACATATATGCCTATATATATACATACATATATATATATATATGTATATATATATAATTATATATATATATATATATATATATATATATATATATATATATATATATATATATATATAGGAGCACTCCGTCGGTCACGACGACGAGGGTCCCAGCTGATACGATCAACGGAACAGCCTGCTCGTGAAATTAACGTGCAAGTGGCTCATTTTCTCTTCCTGTCTTCACGCTGACCTATCTCCTCATTCTAATCATACACATCCCTCCCTCACCACATTCTATCCAGAATAATACCAATACATTCTCAAATTTTCATTCACACAACAAAATACTTTCGAATGAACAACAAAAAATCCACGGCTCCGTACTGAGAAATGACTAATCATGAACTACTATTGGAACTTACATACCATGTGCAGGAAAATTTTTTACCATTTCTATACGCCACTTTACTCGAATAATGGAACTGCAACTACAATGTTTTATATTTTACTTCTACTTTCATTCTCTTATTCCCCTTTATATTCCACAGCTCCTCCTTTTCCACAATAATTCCTTATTTTGATCCCAAACCATTACCTCGATTTAACCATCTCACATCGTCTCTGATGAAGGCATTTCCATAATATCCCAGAAACAGCTCTAAGACTATATCTATAACTCTTTCCTTATAAATATCCTGAAAAATCACCGTTGGTTTTGTTATCTGTTGTAGTCTAATAATAAATAGATGTATATATATATATATATATATATATATATATATATATATATATATATATATATATATATATATATATACATATACATTAATTTATATATATTTTTATTTAAATAAAAATATATATATTCGTCCAACATTTTGACACCCTTGTTATTCGCAATATATATATATATATATATATATATATATATATATATATATATATATATATGTGTGTAAACATAATCACTCAGCCTGTCCTGCCAGTCTGGGTTTGTGATTTCAAATGTTTTTTTTGTACAAAGACTTGTGTCGCTATGTATTCATGTGTTCAGTTTAACACCTGAATGCGCCTGCCTGTTTATGTTACAACGGAAAGTAACGCCTTGTATTTAGTTGGTCTAAGGTTCACATGCCCTGGTTTTTGAAATCATTATTTATCGAAATATATTTTCACACAACTCCCCTCAACAGAATGATGATTTTGTTACAAGTCTGCAATTTGTGGGGAGGACGTAAGTCGATACCATCGGCCTCAGGGTTCAACTTATTTTATCTATTGCAAAAGGTTGAGAATCTAATTCGACCTAGATGGGTTTCGAACTCGATACGTGATGACAGACGAAATGTCGCTATACATTCTGCCAGCTCGCCACCTTTCTTCCCTCAATAGTATAATGTATGTTGTTGTTTCGCCTAGGTAGTCTTGTCTGAAGAAACGACTGCATGCCATTGGAAGCTCGAGTCTAACTGGACCGGCTTAAACCTACCATTGCGCCCTACGTTTGTTTGAATGCTTTTTTTACTCTTGTTCGTAACTTAAAGAGCGTATATATATATACATAAGCACGTGAGTATGTATGGGTGTGCCTGTGCATGTGTGCATATATATGTCTGTGTTTATGTGTGTGATTACAAACTAAAGTAGACGTTCAAGTAATCAGGTAAGCTTTCCCATTTATATATCGTATATACACCATTAGAATAGAAGTGTATAATTATTAGCAATAATCTTAATAGCTCAATTCGCACTTTCATTACTTCACTTACCGATACAGGCAAATCAATTTTTACAAACTGAGGTCTTGTATATAGAACTTCAATAGCACATTAAAAGTGAAAATATTGTTTTTCCATATCAATTATTGCTTCAGACATAAAGTAGATGTTTTGGGATAGAAAGGTTCATCATCAGTCTGGCGTAATAACTGACATAATAACTGACATAATATATTCCTGTTTTGGAAAGTAAAATAAAAATAAGTAGTATGAAGAAACATTCTACATTTTGAAAGTGATATCCTTTTATATAATATCCATTTACGTAAGTTCCACAAACCGATATTTATAAAATGATTAGCAACATATTTTCTAATTTTTTCTCCGTTCACCTAAAAGTTGAGAATGTAAATTACAATGTTTCCCATAATTCTGTTTTGTTTTGAAAGCATCAAAGCTGCGACGTTCTTTTGGAGGATATTTGCATTCATATCGCGAAAATCCTCGAACGTACTTTCTTTTTGATTTCTTACAAATCCGAGAAAAAAAGTGATCACTCTTTTCGGATTTTTTACCAAGGAATATGGAAGCAGAATTTTGGCTTTAGATTAGAGTGAATGAATTTATTCTCAGTATAAAACTTATCTAATTCCTGATAGGTATTATACGTATATCATGACTACTAAAGCCTATGTTTACACAATAACATTTGTTATTGTTATGATCCACCTCACTAATCCTTGCTTGTAGAAGAAAGCTTATCATTTATTAATGCCATACTGTAGTTTACTAATTCTTTGTTTTCATATCTGGCCATCTAATTCATTGTGATTTGATACAGCTTACTAATTCCTGATTTCGAACCATAGTTTACTAATACCTATTGAATTATTTCTGTTTTATTAATTCCCAGTTTGATAAGCTAGCTTATAAATTCTTTGCTTATTTCTGGATTACAATGCAGTGTTAGGCTGTAAGTAATCAACTCTAAGATCGGCAATGTGGCTTATCACTTTTTGAAGTAAGGTTTGAATTTATTAATATCTATGCTATTGATTTCATTCCTAACGTATCAATATTATCTTGTTGCAGTCTCGAGTTTTGAAATTTAAGTTAGTCTTTTATTGAGGCACTCAATAAGACACTTCAACACATGTTTACTCATATTACATGTAGAATATGTAAGCGGTTTATTATAAATTTGCATTGTAATATATTATCGTTGTTAATACAAAAGCAACTGACTATCAAGCAATATTGAACAGAATTTATATAATCATTTGCCATATTCTTATGAATATGTATTCCTTTTGATATAACTCTATAGAGGAACCTTGCTTTAGCAGGAATATTTAATGTTATCTTTCAACTACGGTGGTTGCACTCTAATATCATCACCCGGGAATTTGGGATTTTGCTCCCCAGTAATTTGAAACAGCATTAATTCAATGCCACCACAAACAGAGATTAAATAAAATATAAGTTGAGAGTGAAAGCTTATTCGCAATATCTTAAACAAATATATTATGGAGATGCTAGTACGATCCTTTCCACTACAGTGTATATATCTCTTCTGCGAAAATAAATACCAACATTACATTGTTGCTTTAGCAAGCAACATCGCTCTTTGTGTACAAGCATACATATACACATACACACAGAGATATTATTTTTGGCATACATGCATACATTTATGTGTTCGTGTACATGTGTCTGTGTGTGCGTGTGTGTGTGCGCATGTAAGTATATTTGTTTTGAAATTGATTTAAGTTTCATTAGAATTTCAGCGTATGAAAAAATATCTCAAATATTCTGGCAGTCGCCAGTAACACACAGTTTCGCCTTAGTTTACTAGAAAGAATGCCAACAACGACTGTATATCAAGCACAATGCTAAAATTAAATATATATATGGGTGCACATACATACAGGCAAGATACACATATCTATATATGTGTGTGTATGTGTGTGAGTGTGTGTATGTATATATATATACATATATATATGTACACATATGTATATATATATATATATATATATATATATATATATATATATATATATATATATATATATATATAAACTCATACACACACATACGTACGCATATATATATATATATATATATATATATATATATATATATATATACATATGTATGCATGTATGTATATATGTATTTGCATACATAGAGCGAATATCATATATTATGTTACATTCTTATAAAAAGCTGAAAGTTGGCTGTGTCGCCTAAGACATTATATTATAGTGAATAGATATAATTTCATAATAAATAAGTATCGATTGCGTAAGCATTCTTTATTAAATAAACGAAAAACCTACGTTTTAGAATATATATCATTGCCTAAGAAATGAGGCGATCGAACGCTGTATTTCTTATGTATTTGTCTGAAGAAGATTACACAGTGAAATACATTAATATTTCGTAATTAGATAAATAATAATATTTACTTGGAGAACAAATAACTTAAAGGAAAACGCAACAAAACAACAGAAGCAGATAAAAGAAGTACTCAAAATAGTAAGAAATTGAATTAGGCAAACAAGAGTAAATTGACGATCATTAAATAAAAGTGTCTCAAAGGAAAATACGTGAGAATGTCGCACGAAACTTGTAAACACCAATTAAATATTGATTTAATTTACAGACAGAACACCTTAAATTAATAGAAACTCGGGTAAAAAGTGTAGTATCTTCACCTCTCGGAAGTTATTGTAGCGTAAACGAATTGGAAATGTAACAGTACAAGAAATGAACTCTAGTGAGCAAACACACAGACAAACACACACACACACACACACACACACAGAAGCACAGACCCACACACACACACACACACACAATACGCACACACACAACACGCGCACACACACACACGCACACACACACACACACACACACACACACACACACACACACACACACACACACACACACACACACATATATATATATATATATATATATATATATATATATATATACATGTATATACCTGTATGTTCTTGCATGTGTGTGTGGGTGAGAGCATATGTATATATGTATATGTGTGTATGTGCATTCATACACAATGCCCGTATACTTACTTACACAGACACACATACACAGACACACACACGCATACATATACATATATATTTAACAGAATCAGAACCAAGCAGTGATTATGCATACGCGAAATTTAGGTTAGTTAAAATATCTGTGACATATTTCAAGTTCTAAATGTAATTCTACTGTAGTTACCGTGGAGGAGAAACTCTCTGTTATGGTAAAATATGAAAACCTTATATCTGCCCAGTGCTGTCCTCTATTGGATTCCCACGCTCAGCGTTTCTGCCTCTTTGGTCTACCTAAATGGAACATGCCGAAGAGAGGCAATTCTTACAAGATTCAAAGCCGAAGCTTTAACTAAATGCAGTCAACAACATTGACTGAGTTGCTCTGTTGGACCACCCGGTTGGGGGAATTTGCAATAGAGCGCAACACAGAGCAAGCACGGAGTTTTTACACCTTTTACCACAAGAGGGAATTCTTTCTCAGCGGTAACTCTAGTGAATTTGCCTTTAGAAGTTCAGATATGTTAGAAAAAGTATTTTAACTAACCTAAAGTTGGTCAAAACACTATGTTTGCAATAAGTCGCACTGTGTATTAAACAATGCACCAAATAGACAGCTCAATCCTTGACTTTCATTAATAGTTAAAATGGTCTTAATAACAAATGAACGAAAATACTAGTTCACACATATTCCAGGTACAGTATTGTACAAAGGAAATATAGAAGATGACGGTATGTCCGATAATAAGAATTTTCAGATAGTTTTCAGTCTTTACCTTCCTCACACTTTAAAACACACACACGCACACATCTGTAGAGAGCAAATAATTGGGTTCTTCTCGACGACAATGCACCCTGTCACCGAGCTCTCCACACTCGTGAGCTTCTCGCCACTAACGAGATATTATCACTTCCGTACCCGCCCTATTCGTGATACTTAGCATTGGGGACTTCCATCCCCAAGATAAAAATGCAGCTCGTATGTCGCTGTTTTAACACTGTTATCGAGATCCAAAGCGAGTCGCAGAAGGTCCTCGACTTACGAAAAATGACTTTCAGGCCGCATTCTACAAGTGACAGGAACGCTGGGACCGGTGTAATGCCACGAAAGCTGACTATTTTGAAGTAGAAAGTTACTTTTTATTGAACATATGTAGTCTGGGAATCTTTTGATACCACCGCGTACTGATAACAATATTTTCATTATGTATTATAAATTCATTACTAACTCTAAAATCCTTCAGTTGAGTCTCGCGTGCCCACTTGTTAATATTTTTGTTGTTGTTGACATATTTCCAATGTTCACTGGTTTACCTGCAGGTAAACATTTCTCTTGTAAAATTTTTGTAAGTGCTCTTTCAATAGATTAATTTAACTTGTTTTTCTGTAATGAGAGCATTTGGTTTGTAAGAATTTACTTTGTAAAGTTTATGTTGTTTGTTTGCAATCGATATTTACTTAGTCATAATAGCTATTCCTTTATTTCATAGCCTTAGAAAGACAGTTAATAATACAATTCATATAATTATAAGTATCATTACCTATCATTAGCTTTTAACTATTTCATAATTTGTCTACTGTTGACACTCATAACGTACCAGATATGATTTTCTTTAGCATCTCTTTAGATTTGTTACCGTATATAATCTACTGTAATTATATATTTTTTTAATTTTTCGTACTTTTATCTTCCTCTTTAATTTTATGCAATTTTTTTTTTGTTTGCGAGATGTTAATTAACTTATTGGTTACGAAATGCATAAGAATATTCTAATTTTTCTGTCTGTGACGCTATTCAGTTTTACCTTTTTAACAGTCAAAATAAAGGTATATTAGCGATATTGATAATAATAATAATCCTTTTTGGTATAGGCACGCAGCCTGGAATTTGTGAAAGGGAATAGTCGATTACATCGACCCAGTTTACAACTGGTACTTATTTTATCGCGCCCGAAATTATGAAAGACAAAGTCGACCTCCGTGAAATTTGAACTAAGAGCGTACAGACGGACGAAATGCTGCTAAGCAAATTGTCCGGCGTGTCAGCGATTTAGCTACCTTGCAGCCTACATTGATAATAATAATAAAAAAGAGAAGAAAATTCCCATAAGCCTTAGTTATACTATTTCCTGTTTTCTGCTTTGTTACTGTTTAGACGAACATCTTATTAAATCAATTTCAGGAAATGTTGCCTGAATTTTCTTTCTGTATATTATATAATTTTCGTCACAATGAATATGTGTGTGTCTGCATGTATGTGTGTGTGCGTATGTGTGTGTGTGTACGCGTGTGTATGTGTGTGTGCGCGCGGGTAAAAATGGATCTCATGTAGTCCCAAGACAAAGGCTTATAAGCCTGGTTTTACAGGCTCTGGACTGGTGCAGCACAAAATGAAGAAACCAAATCGCTCGATCCAGGAATGGAAACGACAATATTATGATAACGAGTGCAATCCCGTAAGCACGTAACCTCGCTTCTTAACATATAAGTATGTATATATTACTTGATCGTCCAAATTATCGGATGCTGTCATAAATAGCTGGCCACAATGTGCTTTGAGTCATTTTAGCTTTCGAATAATGACACGCCGCTGGTATATATATATATATACACATACATATTTATATATGTATATATATATATATATATATATATATATATATATATATATATATATATATATATATATATATATATATATATATATATATATATATATATATATATATATATATATATATATATATATATATATATATATATATATATATATATGTGTGTGTGTGTGTGTGTGTGTGTGTGTGTGTATGTATGTATATATATATATATATATATGTATATATGTTTGTATACGCCTATGTAAGTGTGAATGAATTATATATAGAAGATACGGTTGCACAAATTGTCATGCATTATATTACCTATATATCATCTTTGCACGAGGAACAAAAGGACACAAAGTTTGTATGATTTTATTTCATTCTTCTAAAATTTGTTTAAAGTTCAGTGATATTTAATATTTCTACATTTAACGATAATTAGTTTTTTCAAAGAAGAAATTCTTTTAGCGGATTTGTTCTTTCCGAATCGAATGCAATGGTTACGCGATTGGGAAAATGTAAGAACGTTTGTTTTTATTATATTTTTTTATTTTGTAAATTGAAAGAGTAAAGCGAAGAGCAAGGATGTCAAACAGGAATCCTCACGCTTCTCCAAGATGCTGATGTACTTCAAGTGTTCGAACATATCTTCCTTTTGACTAAACGTTTACAAAATAGCTTTGAAATACATCACTCTTAATGCTGAATACTGGCTACACAATTCTTGCTATTATATTTGTGAATCATCTTTCAGTAATTATTATTTAGAGCTGACTTTTATCTGGAATGTAGGTTTACTATTGCATCATTTCAGATTTCACACATTAAAGCGATAGTTTGGTAACGCAGACTGATAGACATTTCACTCGAAATGCTAATATATTGTTACTTCAGCCATCATTATGACACTTCAAGTAATTGAGAAACCTCTAGATTGTTCCTACAACCAACTATCACGGATGAGAGATGCCATGATATGTCGGCTTTTGTAGCTCCGTGATCACCTGTCGTTGGTGGTATAATATATACTTCGACACACCCTTTATGTGCTTTAACGTTATAACTCGTTGAGGATAAGGAGGTATAAGGGAATTAATTGTAATGGTTTCGTTAAATTTGAAGCTGAACAGAAACTGACGTGTAGGTTCTAATGAAAGTACACAGTACACACTGTAAATATTTGGCATCAACTTGCATAAACGAAGGACCTTCGACCAAATTTCATAGTAAAGTTTACAATCATTAACTCTTTGTATATTTTTTGAGAGAAAATAAAGTCTTTCGAAATATATTCGTTTTAGCTTACATAAGAAATAGCAATTCAAAGGAAGTGCATATTAAAATGTACTGTTAATAGATTTAGCGCAACAAATATCGTAATCATAACGCGATACCAAATATTGAAAATATTAAATCTTCAGAAATTATAGAAATTTTATCGCAAAAACTGATATTTCTTAGTAGGAACCCTTGAGAAAATAACAGAAAATTACTTAGGTTCGAAACGTCCTTTGATAAAGAATAGAAGAAGTATTTCCTATTAACAGAGTATTGTGAAGCGGCAAAGGAGTCGACTGAAATAGTCTGGATAATCAAAAATTTATTTCCCGTAACGTTAGCATGTGAAGAGAATATCGTGGAGAAATTGGCCTCAGTGCAATTTTAGCGTATATATTTCCCTACTTGTCTACTATGGTTACTAAGTAAATGGGCCTGAGCTGGTGAGGACAGTGCAAAAATAAGTGTTTTCACTGTTTAGAATTATTTCGAAAATTTATTATAGGAATGTTTGACAATTATTTATAATAAATCTCATGAATAAAGATGCATAGATGTTACAATGTCGGCTAATTACCACTAATTTCTAATTATGAAGCTGACATCAATTCTAATTACTCAAGTTTTGGACAACAAATTAACATCTGGTATTAACAGTATTTGGAATTAAAGCTTGTACCACATTCCATAACATTCTTATTCAATTAGTATGTGAAATATTTATGATGTAATTGTTTTTAATTTCTTTTTCTTCTAAATATTATTATTCTTCGATTTGAGGACTCTCGTAGTATAGAACTGATCTCTTAATTAGATGAATGTGTGAACTGGATACGATTGTATTCGGAAACCGATTAGTTTCTTACGTCATAAATTTCGGTGGTAAATCGATTAATATGTTACATAGGAATAAGTCCATAACTTCAAGCGGATCGATTAGTCGATTATATGTCCACATATACTTGACGAGCAATTATCTCATTAACCACAGAAGGATAAAAAACAAAATTGACATCACCTGAATACAAAACCTAAATGACGCAACATCATCAGATTCTTTGATCTACGTTCCATTGTTTGCTTGTTCTCCGTTCCTTATTTAGCGTCACATATATTCACTTCTCTACTTTCAGTTCCCCGCATAGTGAGGTAACATACTACTTGACTTGTTATACCATAGATAATATTTGAATGCATGTTCCAAAGAGTTGCTTTTTTCCCTCCCATATTAGCTATTAATACCGTTGTAATACATTCTTTCTCTACATTTTCAATACTTGCATCTATAAATGTTGGTATTCTTTCAATAACAAACAACATTAATGTTGATAATATCTTTACTTAAGTGATAAACGTGAGATGTTTTAAATGATATGATTACCAAGTGCAGGATGTATATTTTCTTTAGGATATTCAAGAGTTTTACCGTTTGTTGAAATCACATGAACAAAATTTATCTCGGCGATTCAAAGCGAAGTTCGTATATATTTTAAGAGTATTAACTATATAAATCATATAAAATATTTCGAAAATCTAATGGGTAACAAATCACCAAGTCGACAAGAAAAGAATTTGATATTAGCCTTTATCTCTTTATCATAATTCATCTATAATTTCATGCGACTATTGATCATGTCTCTAAGTGTGCATGGCTGTGAATTTAGTACATTTAAGTGCTTTATTCCAGTGTATTTTCAAAATTAAAAAAAGGGGTGGTGAAAGATCTCTTTGTTGCAGGGATGAGACATAATCTAGAGAGAAGACGTTTAAATATGAAAACTGGAGATATCAATTACTAAAAAACCGGAATGAAATCTTTAGATTTTGAAAATTTAAACAAAATACTATACAATAGTACATGTAAAATTGTTTGTTAAATATATATCTTGCTAAAATATGTATAAAAAATGTACACTCATTGCTTACTTTTCTACTCTACACTAGACTTCATACATTTCATTTAATTCAATACCTGAAGAAAAGAAGCAGAAAATTAACTCACGAAAGTATTTTATCAAACAAATGCAGGTCCCTATTAAATTATGTCCTTTCCAGACACATATTCAATTTACCAGAGCCCGCCGTCGTATATTCGAAGTCAAGATAAATAGTAATGAATGCTATGATTTTATTTATTTAATTTTGATTATGTTATAGGCAATACAAACCATGATTGCTAGACTCTCATATATACTCCTTTTATACACACTGCTTATTACCTCTGAATTAAAGCGAGTTTATCGGTGAGATGCACAGTCGATAATAAAAACTAACAATGCCCAAACCTTCTCTGCTTCAAGATTGTCAGTGTATAAGCTATCATTATGTTCAATGTTGTCGCAAATTGTATTCTTACACATTCTCATAAACATTGTCCCATAAATGTTCTCATAAACATCAATATTTCAGATACAGGCAAGAGTATTTCTCGAAAAAAGAAAATGTTATGTATATCGTAAATTTTTAAGGACTCAAGCGCTATGATTTAATCCTCTCCACTCAAAGGATAACAAGAAAGCATAATATTTTTATAGCTGTAGGACAAAA
>NC_142939.1:29987692-29997692 GCF_046866305.1 Octopus bimaculoides
ATAGTTCAAGACTATTGATAGTTCTGAAGAAGGAAGGTAGTACATATGTAATATTCGGCTTCTGGCAAAACTCTATACGTCTTCATCGAACTTACTAACGAACCATGGACCTTCGTTCTCATTAGCTAGTACTGAGTATGTTCTAGATGAATTTGTTACTGAATTCTGTTGAGAGTCATACAGAAGAAATACTATTTACCTTCGTTTTCTTTGATATCATGTATTTTGTGACCAATAACCTCATTGGCATTTGGTTCAAACGAGTCAAATCACTGGTTCATTCGTTTCCGACGGCAAGCGAATGTGTGCAATAAATTATTTATTGTTCGAACTTACTGGTTCATTGACGTGTAATATATCAACGGTATACATCACCACATGTACCTATAAACGCACCTATACAAATTCATACATATAGAGGCATATACACATATACACACATACATATTTGCATACATATATATATATATGCGTATATTTCTATGCGTGTATATCTAGCTTTAAAATCTCTCCATTTGTCTATCTATCGAATACGTATCCGTTTGTAAATGGATAGAGAAGTAAACGGATAGAGAGATATACAGATCGACAGATATCAGAGACCACCACACAGTCCCAAACCCCAATAGTCTTCCACATAGTTTCTCTTGTACAAAATTTCAATCGTGAATCAATACTCGGCCAAATTTGTTGTAGAAGTCACCCGATGCAGTTCATATATAGTACAAGTAACGCAGAACCATACGGTTACGGAGGTAGCATATTTTCAAATATCCATGTCTGGTCTCGTTGAGTATATTACAAACAGACGTTTTACGAAATTACGATGTGAATTACGAAAGAAATATTTGCCTCATGTTTAATTTAATTCACATCTGAATATGTAATATGATTGGTCTCTTTGGTGTTTTTACTAAGCTAAGATATATTTGTTTTGAAATAACAAACAGAAAATATAAAAGATTTCAATAAGATTGTCATGATTGTTAATAATTCATGACGTTCGCTTTGAAAACTTGACTCATTTTGGCAGCATTCCACTTTTTCAATTGTTTTCCTTTGTTGATCATCTAAACAGTTTTTCTCTTTTTTGTCTTTTTTTTTTCGAAAAGGAAGCGTACTAACTTTGCATAAATAAAGGCAAAATGTAAATCTAGAATTCTTCAATTCTTATGTCTGCATAATTTTTGTGAATCTACAGTAATGTTTTAGCACTTTTTCTTCTAAAGGTTTGAGATACCATATACCAAGATTATACACAAACACACACACACACACATACACACACACACAGACACACATACATATATACATATATATATATATATGTATACATATATACATACATACATACATATATACATACATATATGCATATATACACACATACATACACACACACACGCACACATACACACACACACACACACACACACACACACACACATATATATATATATATATATACATATATATGCATACATACAGTCAGACATAGGCTCGCATACATGCACGAACACATACACTTAGATATAGATATCATCATTCGTCTATCTTACTAAATATATATAAAGCATTCAAATGGATCACGAAAATAAATTCTATGAAAAACGAAAGTATGTCATCATGGATTTCTATCGTTGTTTTAAATTTTAGTATGATGATACACAGATTATGATATTATGTAATGCTATCTCATTTACGTCGACAGAATATGTATGTGTGCGCGTGCGTGCACACGACTGCCTAACAGAGAAAGCCATCCAGATTCTTCTTTTCCTTATCATCACACATTACAAAATAGTCAAAGAAATACGTGGAAGTATGTTCAATAAGTTAAGGGTCATACATCACGAAACTTTTCAGACTATGCATTGTATTAGTCAGTGAGTGACAATAACGTATGAAACAGGTCATTGCGATGAGATGCTGTTGCTTTGTTCGATATGCTGCTATACTATATTCTGTATTGCATTGTTATGACTTTTAAGTTGAACAAGAAAAATGGCAAAGTAATCGTATATATATATATATATATATATATATATATATATAAATATATATATATACAGATACGTATATAAATGTATACATACACAAACACATGCACACATATATATGCATACATTTATATATATGTATATGTATACACGGGAGGCGCGTGGCGTAGTGGTTAGGGTGTCAGCATCATGATGGTAAGATTGTAGTTTCGATTCCTGGACCGGTCGACGCCTTGTGCTCCTGAGCAAAACACTTCCTTTCACGTTGCTCCAGTCCACTCAGCTGGCAAAAATGAGTAAGGTTGCGATGGATAGGCGTCCTGTCCAGCTGGGGAACACATACGCCATTGAAATCGGGAAAACGGGCCCATGAGCCTGGCTAGGCTTTAAAAGGGCGAATTTATTTTATTTTTATTTTATATATATACATGTATGTTTGTGTGTGTATATATAAATATATATATATGTGTGTGTGTGTGTGTGTGTGTGTGTGTGTGTGTGTGTGTGTGTGTTGTGTGTGTGTGCATGTGTGTATATGTGTGTGTGTGCGTCTCCGAGAGACACTTTCCCTTCCTTTTTTCAGCGTTAAAACTTATTTCTACCTTACTTCCTCCTTTATAGATACGTACTACTATACGTTTATATATGCGTGTGTCTATAGCATTGTATTTATGATATGTATGTAAGTAGTGTATATTCGTTTATTCTTTTATCTGATTCAGTCAATTGACTGTGGTCATGCTGGAGTGCCACCTTTAGTCGAACAAATCGCCGAAGGGACTTATTCTTTGTAAGCCTGGTACTTATTCTATCGGCCTCATTCACCGAACTGGTAGATTACGTGGGCGTAAACACACCAGCGTCGGGTTCCAACCAATGATGGAGGGACAAACAGACACACGCCTACACACACAGGCTTTAAAAGGGTGTGCAGGTGCATGGTTTAATGGTTAGGGTGTCAGCATCATGATCGTAAGATTGTGGTTTCGATTCCTGGACCGAGCGAAGCGTTGTGTTCTTGAGCAAAATACTTCATTTTACGTTGCTCCAGTCCACTCAGCTGGCAAAAATGAGTAACGCTGCGATGGACTGGCGTCCCGTCCAGCTGAGGAACATATACGCCATAAAAACCCAAGAGCCTGGCTAGGCTTTTAAAAGAGCGCATTTATCATTTGTTATAGTCCCAATAAAGGTGATGTGATGCCTTGTTTTCGAAACTCTAACGTTCCAGCAAGCCAAGACACTGCTCTGGTGCTTTTCATCATAAAGGAATGAAACTTAATTTGCTTCAGGGGGATGAATGTCAGATTGCCAAACATCGATACTGAGCAGATGCAGCAGACATACTATACAAGCTTCTAAAACATCTGAGCATTCGATGTCTTAATACATAGAAACATACATACATGCATACATGCATGCATGTATGCATACATACATACATACATACATACATGCATGCATGCATGCGTGCACACATACATACATACATACATATATACATAAATACATACACACAGAAAGAGCTAGCTTGGAACATGGGTAGATAGATACATAACTGACTAACTAGATAGGTGAATAGATAGATTTATATTTCGATAGTTAGATCGATGGACAGATAAACAGATAGGTGGGCAGATAGATATACGTACATATATTTATGACAAATGTGTGAAGTTATATTATTTATTCAGGTGTATGTCATTTAAAATGTCACTTAAGTGAGAACTACTATTGCCTCGTACGTTCTGTTTCAAATAAATCATAATATCTGTTGCTCCTCCATGACATACCAACATATTAAGATCTATCTTGAGGAGGCATTTTCTCTTACAGTAATCACTATGAAACCTTCAAAGACATTACCACTAGAACGATGTCTCAAATCATGCTTAATTAATTCCTGTCAATTTTCACTACATTGATTTGTTCTTGGTTTACTATGAGTAAGTCTTATTATTAAATGGAATGACTTTTGCTAAACTAACTTCAGTATGTCTCACAGGTTATTCTTCTTTTATTTAGATACACATTTTGTTTGCTATACATGTATGAATATAACACATTTTTGATATCGATTGATATATATAAGTTCTGTACACACACGTGATTTGAAAAACTTTACGAGATAAATTATTGCTAAGTTTGAATCAAAACAGTCACCCGTAGACACACAGGTAACCACGCGTGCACACACACACATACTCTCACAAACACATACTCTCACAAACACACAAACGCACACGTACACGCACACATATGTATGTATATCTATGCCAATCAATCAATATGTGTGTGTCTTATTGGTAGTGAAACATATATCGAGATGATTGCTCGTATATACATATGAATTTTAATATATATTTTGAAGCTGGAAATTAGCGAATGCTTCCTTTGTGTAATACTACTTTGTAATTTATAAAAACCATTTCAACCCCCTTGGAATCATTAAATCTATTGTAAATATGCATACTTTGTCATAATCGCATTAAAATAATTTATAGATATTTAGAATTGTGATTGTGCATCTAAGACCTGTACGAATAGATTCTAATTTAGTGTCGGTGCTTGTGCTGTCATGGTGAGAGTGTCAGTCTACAGTGCATTTGGAACTAACATACATACATACTTACATTCATACATACACACATATATAGTAATAATAATAATAATGATAATAATAATAATAATAATAATAATAATAATAATAATAATAATAATAATAATAATAATAATAATAATAATAATAATAATGATAATAATAATAATAATAATAATAATAAGACCTTGTGGATAAATAACATCCAGAACAAAATTAAAAAAAAGAGAAAAGATTTATCGATTCTCAACGAAATTAGTAAACAATCAACACTACTAAGTAACAAGAAGAAAACAAAAATACTGTACAAATACAGCATTACAGAAAAAGACTTACCTGAGGCAAAAGAAAAACTAAAGCAAGACATCCTTGCCAAAGCACAGAGGATCCGCCGGTATGAGAAACGCCAACGTTTCTTTGAACAAAACAAACAGTTCAAATCCAACCCCAAAAAACTCTACCAAGAACTGGGTAAAAATAAAATAGACATTACTTCAGCACCAACAGCAGAAGAACTAGAGAAATTCTGGAAACAAATATGGTCGGTGAAGCAACAACCCCAAAAAAGGACCATTAAAACAACGAACTTAGCACCTGAGCAACTCTGGGCCCCTATAACAACTGAAGAGGTCACCCAGACACTGCAAAGACTAAGCAACTGGAAAGCACCTGGACACGACAAGATCCCCAATTTCTGGTTAAAACACCTGCCAGCAATGCATAAAAAGCTGGCAGAAAACTTTAACAACATAATAGCAGATCCAGAAACAATGCCTGAATGGCTCACAAAAGGGAAAACCATCTTAATCCCCAAATCCACGGAAACGGAGAAACCACAAAACTATAGACCTATAACCTGTCTCCCTACGATCTACAAAGCCTTTACTGCAATAATATCACAGAGAGTGAGTAAACACCTGGAAAATAACAACCTGTTTCCAGAAGAGCAGAAGGGATGCTGCAAGGGCTCATACGGCTGTAAAGATCAATTATTGATCAATAAAGCCATAACTGAAGACAGCCGCAGAAAGAAGAAAGGCCTCAGTATGGCCTGGGTGGACTACCAAAAGGCTTTCGACAGTGTTCCCCACACGTGGATTCTGGAAACACTAGCCATAAACAAGGTGGCACCAATTATCATAAAATACATAGAGCACTCAATGAACAAATGGCAGACAGTGCTACAGCTCCAAACAAAAGAGGGACTTGTGAAAAAGAAAGCCATCCCCATTAGAAGAGGAATATTCCAGGGAGACACGCTCTCTCCACTCCTGTTCTGCCTGGCACTCACACCTCTAACAGAATTGCTAAATAGAACTGGATGCGCTTACAAATGCTATGGAAAAACAGTCAGCCACCTTCTATATATGGATGACCTAAAATTATATGCAAAAAACGACAAAGAACTAGAAACACTACTACAGACAGTACACGGCTTTACCAAGGAAATAGAAATGAAATTCGGATTAGAAAAATGTGCCAAAGCAACCCTGAAAAGAGGAAAATTAGTTAAAAGTAGCAATATAACACTAGATAAAGCCAATGAAATAAGAGAACTAGACGAAAGCCAACCATATAAGTATTTAGGAGTCAATGAACTAGATAGGATACGGCATACACAAATGAAAGAAAAAATAAAGAAAGAGTACTATAGACAAGTTAGATCAATACTAAAAACAGAGCTCAATGCTAAAAACAAGATAATGGGTATCAACACTTTAGCTGTCCCAGTTATAAGCTACAGCTACAACATCCTTAACTGGACACTAAACGAACTATGTAAAATAGACAGGAAAACAAGAAAAATAATGACAGGATATAGGATGCACCACCCAAAATCTGACATAGAAAGGCTATATATACAACGCACAGAAGGTGGCAGGTGTCTTATACAGCTAGAAAACTATTATAAAATAACCACCATAGGACTGCAAAAATACCTACTCCAGAAGCAAGGGAAACTAATACAAATAGCCACAAAACACGAGCAAAACAAAAAACTGTTTTCAGTATTTAAGGAAGCTGACAAATACAAACAAGAAATCAATCTACCTAACAAATACGAAGAAGAAGAAGAAGAAACAACAAAAGCTATAAAACAAATGAAATCCAAACTAAAACTAGAACAGCAACGGACCATGATAAAACGATGGCAAGAAAAGCCCCTACATGGTAAATACTGGGCTAAACTAAATGCGAAAGAAATAGACAGAGAAAAATCCCAGCAATGGCTGAGAAGCTCAGGACTCAAAGCAGAGACTGAAGGATTTTTAATTGCTGCACAAGACCAAAGCCTCCCCACCAGAAATTACCAAAAACACATAATGAAAAGAAATATAACAAGTAACTGTAGAATATGTGGAGATCGACAAGAAACAATAAATCATATTATCTCCGGCTGCCCAGTCCTGGCTAAGAAGGAATATATTCACAGACACGACAGAGCTGGGACCTATATACACTGGAAGCTATGCCAACATTATGGAATAGCAACAGAAAAAAGATGGTATAAACACACGCCAGAAAAGGTCACAGAAAACGAGAAAGCAACCATACTCTGGGATATGCCAATACACACAGATAGAGAAATTAAGGCAAATAGACCAGATATAGTTGTCAAAGATCATGAAGGAAAAAAAATGCCTTCTAATTGATGTTTCAATACCAGCAGATGACAACGTTTCTCTAAAAGAAATGGAAAAACTTTCAAAATACAAAAACCTGGAAATAGAGATAACTCGAATGTGGAATCTAAAAACAGAAACAATTCCTATCATAGTAGGTGCCTTAGGTATAATAAAAAAATATTCAGACAAATACATAAAGGACTTACAAATATATATAACATACAGAAAATTGCACTACTGGGTACTGCACACATTCTACGCAAAACACTTTCAATACAGTAAACATAAGAGCACCACAGCAAACCACAGCACATCCCCAAGGCGCACAGAGCTGCGCTCGGTAGTGAAGTGAAAGCACGTTATAAAAATAAAACTACTGAATACTAATAATAATAATAATAATAATAATAATAATAATAATAATAATAATAATAATAATAATAATAATAATAATAAAATGACAACAAAAGAATGAGACCTCGATATTAGGTTAATAGAGAAATTTATATATGTATAGTATAGTACAATCAGTAAGTTGTCATAATAGGACTCAGAGTTTCAAATGCTGGATCTAAGAGCTACGATGCATGTTCGTCGGCTACTGCGACAATAGCCGCTATGAAAAAGCCGTTGAATAGAAGGGAAGTTACTCTAATAGACGGGAAAAAATATAAAAGATAAAATATAAAAAATAAAAAAAATATTAAAAAAATACATGCAACCATATTCTCAATATATATATAAAACCTTCTGCGTTCGTGAAGTCTACATGTATACATGTATAAATATACCCACACATACGTATATGTGTACGCAAATTCATCTTCATATACACATAGATGTATGCTTACAAATATATTAGACATTTATCCATATAAAATGTACTCATACATATACACAACACATACATTTCTATATACTCGTACAGGCATGTATTCACACTCACCGCATATATGAATATACACATGTACATATGAATACAGATATACACATACATATACACCCTCCTATCAACGCCCTTACAACCGCAGATATATATACACGCGTAGACATATATACACACGCACACACATACACATTCAATATATGCATACTTATACATATACTCACACACGTATACAAACACAATTGAAAAATGAAAAAAAAATATTATAAATATTTAAAAAAATATATAAAACAATAAAAAAATGATAAGTTATCTGCAAGGCTTGTACGAGAACATAATAAAAAAAGCAGGTTCTATCCGTGATCTTGGGGAAGTGGGGCCCAAAACAATAACAAATATTCTGTCATATGTGGACATGATCCAAAAATTTCAGTTCTTGAATTTAGACGTGTAGCGAGGTATAAGGAACATTTCCAGATGAGCTATCTTTCGATATCACAAAGATCGCACTTGGCACTGCCGTTAGTATAAGGTTTACACTAGGCCAAGATTTTCCAGTAAATCTTATAGCTGACACCTTGTTCTTCTAAGAACCATATATGACTGGATAATTTGGTTGTTTTCTGCTGATCCCAGTGTCTGAAGCTTAAGATTGATTTTTGAACCTAGTTTTAAAATTTCCCTCTGTGAGAGCCACTTATCTCTTTGAATTAAAAGTGTGTTCTTAGCGGTCGTAGAATCTACGGTGGTTTCATAAGTAATGGCCTCGGTCATACAGATTCCATTGAGAGGCACAAAACTTCATCTCTACAGGAACAGCCGGCTTCGTGTTGTTGTCTTTTTGTGTTGTGTGCAATTATATATTTAAAATGTATGTTTGAGGTAAAACTAATATTTAGGTTATGCCTATTGAAGACTTTCCTATATTTATGATTTATTGGAAAGTGTCTATCTATAAGTGTCAAGAAATATTTACCTACATTAAAGGTCACTTCGGAGGAGTAAGGGAGTGTGACCCAGATAATTTTCCTGTGTCTATTTCTGGCCTAATAAGGGTTGTATACGCTATTTCGTCTTTAAATCCACTATCTTTAAGAGCTTTGTTATATAATGGGTCAACAATTAAATATGTTTAAATCGGAGGAGTGGCTACAAATGTTCCTACTAATATTCTTAACTAAATTCTTAAACGCTATGGGGGTGGTTGTGGCAGGAACCTACTTTAGTATAGCTAAGTCTATCGTTGGGCTTTCTACGGGGTTGGTAAATATTCTTTTTCAAATATAGAGACACGTCAAGGAAACTGACAACCGTCAGGTTGTTATCTATTGCTATGCTAAGATCTAATGTTTTCATAAGATGGATAATATCCTTCCTTAAGCGATCTTGCGCTGGTCCATCGGTATTAGTAGTTAAAGCTAGAGCATCATCCATATAGATAGCGAAATATACACCAGGAAAATCTTTTCCTGACATATCAAGCGGGAATAGCCCAATGAGATCGCGTAAGGCTGCTCCATCATATAACGCTATGCTCACATCAAAAGCACCCTCTGTGTTGGCTGACTTAACCCACTTTGTGTCCTCGCTGAAGACTAAGGTCTTTCTAGCATGGAAGATTATCTCCTTATCTTGTATACTAATCTCTGAAATCGCTTTAGAAAGTGAGGGCTTTATCTAGCAGTTGAGAGTATGTGCTTTTGTCTACAAGGTATAATTTCTTGGTTTTATCACAAAAAAAATGCCATTTTTTTTTAGTACTGTTGATGTACTGGTACTTATTTTATCGACCCCACAATGATAAAAGACAAAGTCGACCACGGTGGAATTTGAACTCAGAATGTAAAGGCAGATAGAATACCGCTCGGAATTTTTACTCGTCTTGCTA
>NC_142939.1:30002692-30042692 GCF_046866305.1 Octopus bimaculoides
ATAATTATACAGTGAGACTTAAGTTTTAAATGATTGAAACAAATCCAGCATTCAGAACTCCATTCGCTTCTCTATACTTCAAAAGAGTAAACTAATAGAACTTGCCTTTTCTTTCCCCTTCACCATAATTATAGAGATCACAGAGTACGTAACGTAGAAAATAAATAGAGAACAAAAAATTCCGGACGGCTTGTTTATAAATTATTTAGATCGTGTAATTAATTTACTTATGAACAAAATCTCTTCTTTCATTCTCTCGCTCCTTCACTCTCTGTCTCTCTCTCTGTCTCTCTCTCTCTCTCTCTCTCTCTCTCTCTCTCTCTCTCTCCCTCTCTCTCTCTCTCCCTCTCCACACACACACACACACACACACACACACACACACACATACACGCATACACATGTATATCTATAGTCGCATCTATACACATATACTTACAGGCAGGCATAAACAAGCACTTATCTCTTAATTTTTTTTTAACCATTGGACAGCTAATAAACTAGGACGCTGGTTTGAAAGTTTAAGTCTGTCAATTCAGACCTGGTACTTATCCTAGCATGTTTTTAGCGGTGTCTACTAAGTTACGGGTCGCAAAATATCTACTATAATAATACTCTAGTATTTTTCTCCGTCACAACATATGAATGACAAAGGAAAGCATGATAGATGAATAAGGAAGGAAGTGGGGATGGCAAACTGGTGGGATGGTGAACATTCAACACTGAAAATAGCAATTAAATAGCGTTTCATCTTTGTGTGAGTATATGTGTGTATGTGTATGCGTGTACAAGGGAAGTATGTGAATGTATGTTAACATTGACAAGTGTATTAATTTGATTTACCATCCATATTTACATATTTAAATACTAGAATTCGCTCTCGTTGTTGGCGGCACAGGGTCAGCTAGTATAAAATAGTAAATTTAAAATGAAAACTGGGGTGCGCATTCCGTGTCATCACATTTTCTGCAACAGAAATAGATCCAGAGGCAAGATTCAACCTTTTGATCACTAAAAGCAGGGACCTGCCAGGCATTCCCTCCGCTGAAGAATGCATTATAACAAACCATCATATATTGCTTCTTGCACAACGTATACAGCTTTAACTATTGTCATATGGAACACATCCCGAAAGGAGTAGGACAATGCAGATAGATCATTCATGTCAAAAGTTACGAGCCGTATCTACTATTTCCAATCAAGTGGAACGCTAATCTAATCGACCACAGAGCAGCCCAGTGTTTGCGTCTATAAGGCAATGTGAAAGCTGTCTTCAACTATGACACACAAACACTTGCAACGACGCTGAATTATGCAAGATTATAAATAAATGCAATAGGTGTGGTTGTGTGGTAAGTAGGTTGCTTACCAACCACATGGCCCCGGGTTCAGTCCCACTGCGTGGCACCCTGGGCAAGTGTCTTCTACTATAGTCTCGGGCTGGCCAAAGCCTTGTAAGTGGATTTGGTAGACGGAAACTGAATGAAGCCCGTTGTATATATGTATATATTTATATATGTGTGCGTGTATATTTGTGTGTCTGTGTTTGTCTACCCCACCCATCATCACACACACACAGAATGACACAATGCACATGCGTACTTTATCACATGTGAAGGCAGTGGCTTAATAATTCACCCACCTCGCTCCACTTCTGCATACAATACATATCCTGAAGTGACCAATAGATGACCTTTTGTATGTCATGAAATTAAGTAGAAAGTAAACTCAGATTTCTGTATCCACTTTCAACCCCATCTCGTGCATACCGATTTACAATAGACAATGAGAGAGGGATTGACAACTGCCAAAACATGCTGTTCACATCACAATCAATGGACATACCTAGGGATAATGCCACCAATTTACTCTTAATAGTGTGCCTTATTAGTATTTACAAGTTAATGTTATTTCTTATGTTGGCCAGGTCTTTCCCATTCTCATTCTTTTATCGAAATTTGTGACAAATTCTTCTGTAATTTTTTTTTCGTGATGTAAACTCCTTGTCTTTCTTTTATTCTGTTTTTCTTTTACTCTTTTACTTGTTTCAGTCATTTGACTGCAGCCATGCTAGCGCATCGCCTTTATTCGAACAAATCGACCCCAGGTCTTATTCTATCGGTTTCTCCATGAAACATTTTTTCATAGTCGACGCCAAAGCGATTTTTCATATTTGCTACTTTATTTTTTGGTTTGCATACGAGTCAATGTCAATTGACCAGTAATTCTTGCTAAGTTGCTTTTAGCTTGTTTGGTGTAAGAATAATATATGCAGGCAGTCGCCTAAGTTTGCGGAGCGAAAAACTACCAGTAGCGTCTAACTGATTCTGAATTAAATAAATATATTGATTATCATTCTTCCAAACCATCTAGAATTATTCACTAATTTCTTTCACTAAATTGCAATTCTCATCAAACCGATTCTAACTTTCCATAGTTTGTCTGTCTATCTGTTTGTGTGTCTGAGTGTGTGCCTGTCTGCTTGTCTGTCTGTCTATCTATATACCTATTATATCTAGGTGATGTGTAGTTGTGTGCATGTACTGGTGTATATTTATTAATGATCTCAACGAAACAGGCGCGTACAAAGGCACAACCACTTTCTCTTCATCCTGTCTCACATAAATCCACATGTCATTATTGATTAAAAATAACAAAGATCTACACCAGGTAATTTAATTTTACAATTGTCTTCTTGATTAAAGTTAAGTCTTCAATGGTTCATCTCTCTTATTGATCTCTGTGATAAATAATTGCTTTAGTGACACAACTGACGTCAAAGATTATTTCATGTAATCATAGCTGGATTTACAGATCATAGATTCTGGATGTCGATGCTGATGTACCCAATGATAAAACGGATAACGATCGGATAGGTCATTTGAGTGTATGCATGTGTATGTATGTGCGTGTGTGTGTGAGAAGGAGAGAGAGAGAGAGAGAGAGAGAGAGAGAGAGAGAGAGTGAGTCTCCGCATTTGTGCGCACACGCGCTCGTGCATGTTTGTGTATATTTGCATGAAAGATGTGAAGTTGCAATTTAAATAATATACGAGGAATGCACAATTGATATTCATAACACTTCATACACAAATTAGGAGTAATACGTAAGTTCTTTTCCACTGTCTGCATGAAACCTTCTAGAAACGAGTCAAATTCTGACAGATTTTCTGGTAAGAAATGTTGTGTTACCTCTAACAAGCGACAAAATTGTTCATCGACAGCTTACTTTAAGAAACGCTGAGATTATCATTGATGTATTTCCTCTTCTGAAGTTGTGCAAGCTCTTCTTAAAATCGGTTTTAGAGGCTGTTCCATCGCTTTCTTATATACCTTTTAAGTCAGTAATATATATTTTTAAACGAATAGCTCTGAGAAACATTCAGATCAACAATCTGGTCATGTGTATTCCTCATAATCAATGTAATACTGTCCCTCTTGTGTCAGATATAAATATTTATCAAATTATGCGTTTTTCAAGGACATTAATGGCGAAAAAATGGTCAAAATCGTGTAAAAGTGGACAGTAATGAGTTTGTTATAGTATACATAGTATTATGTCTTTGATGTAATATATCTTATCTTTTATACTTTATTAGGTCTTTTATATACCCATTTCTATCGATTTTCAACAAAACTGTGTTTGGGATAGAAGGTGATAAATAATCTAGTTTATATGTTTATGATTATTAAGCAAGTTACTTCAATCCCATTTCTTATATATTCTAGAGAATATAAACAAATAATAACATAGTTATAATCGCATAATGCCTAACTAGAAACCAGTCGAATTGCTAAACGAGAAAACATGAAGATAATTTAATAGGTGTTTATGGCAGGAACATAATCGAATCCAACGTCTTGAGCTCTAATGTCTTTGTTGGGCTAATGGTATTAATGTTTATGTTTTTTCAGAGGGTCAAACTTATATAAGAAAGGGAATAATCTATTGAAATATCTCCCACAGATGAAAATGCATACAAACAGAATAAATACAATAAGATTGTATATCCAGTTTCAGTGCGAAATATTCCCTTAAATACGCATCTCAAATAATACCACACGGCAAATCATTGATGCGTAATTTGTTGAATTAAACAAACTGCACTTTATAACTGGAAATAATTTTACCGACCAAGATTAAATAAAAGGGAATGTCGGCTCTGACACGATTTTCTCTTAGACTCTGAAGGTACATAGCTAAATTTTGCTTGCGATACCACTAAAGGCAGAGGATAGCCGAAAGTTTAATAAGTTTGCTTCGCAAGAACGAAGTCTTGGGTTCGATATCATTGTGTAACCTTTTGGTGCAGATTATTTTATCATGAGCTCGAGTGGAATCCTGCATTAAGTGTGATTTTAGAAACAGACAAATATTTTGAAAGATTGAAAAGTTAGAAGCGACTTCTAAGTTCCAACTTTACTACACGTTCTGTCATGCAAATTCTGCGTTGGGATAGCATTGTATCAGTGCAATAGTCAAATACACACACAAGCTAAGGCGAAAAGCGACTTTCTTGAAAAATAACAATTAGCGATGGAAGCAGTATTAATAACAATGATCAATCTTAACATTCTACTAAACCGGGATGTATTATTAGAGCGCTGAATACTGTAGCATCGCCATTCAGTGCCTACACCAGACGGTTCTCGTCTGTTACGGTATATGTATGTCTGTATGAGACGACCTCTTAAGGCGAAAACCGCAGGATTCGGTGCTCTAAAAAGTATATGCATGTGCTGTGGGATATAAAGATTGCCTTTTCGTATTAATAAAGCTCTGTCGCAAATATTAATTCTTAATAAGCTTGCTATCTATTTGCAACATCAGTGACTAATAAAGCTTAGTATGATGAAATCACGTGATCTGGCAGTTCCGGCACCTATACCAGAGAATTCGTGTCTGGCACGATATATGTCCGTGAATTTAGCACCGTACGTCCATATGAGTGAAACTCTCAAAGTTAATACCGCAAAATTGGTGCTCTAATAATTACATCCACGTTTTGCAGACTGAAAAGAGCGAGTTGTATATTTGATTGAACAACTCAATGTTCTTCATCAAAACCAAAGCCGTTCCACTTATTTTCCATACATTTCGCTTATCGATTACTGTATTCAGTTTGACCAAATATCCACTGTAGTTGCATTACCATAGCAGATGGTTATCCTCAACGCTATTATGAAATAATTATAATCAGAATTTTTAACAAAGGTACACGAACATAAAGGATGGGGAAGATATAATCGATTTGAATCGATGTCCAGTATATTACTGTTAGTCATTAGAAAGTTTAAAGGGAAAAGCTACCTCAATCGCATAGTAATTCAAAAGTAAAAAAAAGATTAAATCTGCTATTCATCATTGTATCAGTCTCGCTATAATAAACTTTTCCAGCTTTGTCAATAAGCGATCAATTTTCAAGATAATTTTATGAGTGTCCTCAACTGAGGTGTTTGAATGAGAAATTCTTATTGGCGGTAAGCTGGCAGAATCGTTAGCGTAACGGACAAAATGTTTAGTGGTGTTTCGTCCAGCTTTACTTCCTGAATTCAAATGCCGCCAGCGCCCACTTTGCTTATCATCCTTTCGGGTTGATGAAGTATCATTCGAGCAATGGGGACGATGTAATGGAAAGGCTCCCTCCCCCAGATTTAAGGTCTTGTGCCAATTGGATTCTTGTTCTTCTTGTTCTTGTTCTTTTTATTCTTCTTGTTCTTCTTGTTCTTGTTCTTCTTGTTCTTGTTCATCTTGTTCTTGTTGTTGTTGTTGTTGTTGTTGTTGTTGTTGTTGTTCTTCTTCTTCTTCTTCTTCTTCTTCTTCTTCTTCTTCTTCTTCTTCTTCTTCTTCTTCTTCTTCTTCTTCTTCTTCCTCTTCTTGTTGTTGTTATTATTATTATCATTATTGTTATTGTTATTATTACTATTACTGAGTTTGAGAGCAGTGCCCAGTAAAACCACCACGACCACCCGTTTAATAAGGGTACACCAGACACATGCATTACAACCATATGCAATATATACCAAGATTAACAATGCATAACCTTGCAGGTAAGGGCCTAGTCAAAATTTTCTGAAGGTCGAGTTGCCCATCTCGCTCAAATAGTCCTTGAATAATGCTTTCCAAAGATGAATTATACAACCCCCACTAAAATTCCTCTCAGCACATGGCTATGATGCTCCCCCACTACTTCTGCTCGCGATGAAAGAAGCACACATCGTCAACCACCAAAGGACATACTCAACTGGTTAAAGTCAAACAACTAAGAAACAGAATTTATCATGATCATGACAATGATGATGATGATGATGATGATGATGATCATTCTTCTTCTTCTTCTTCTTCTTCTTCTTCTTCTTCTTCTTCTTCTTCTTCTTCTTCTTCTTCTTCTTATTATTATTATTATTATTATTATTATTATTATTATTATTATTATTATTATTATTATTATTATTACTATTATCATCAGAGATCAATATTCGCTATGGTGATTATGGACCTCTGATAGTGAACCACGGTGAGTTTTGAACTTGGTACAAAGAGAGCCAACAGCAAAAAGAGCAAGACATCTAGTAGTGTTTCTTAAAGTCCATAGTTTTTATTAATAATATTTCTAACGTTGGTACAAGACACATTTTAGCAGAGGAGTGTAATAAGATTATATTAAGCCAAAATAATTTACTAATATTTTATTGTATCAATCTAAGGAACATAAAGATCAAAGACGAACTTGGTAAAATTCAATCCAGAACGTAATTAAATGTAACAATACCGAAAAACATTATGCCTGGCGCTTTGACGAGTCCACAGCCCAACTATCTTCTTTAAATAATTATACCGTATAATGAAATATGAATACACATTGGAAGGAAAGTAGCTCTATGAATTTAATCAACTCTGTTAAATTATTGTTATAAGGAATAACTATGGAAGAATAAAAGAATCACGTTTTTGAATTGATAAAAGAGATTAATGTTATGAAGTAACGGGCTCTGCACATGTATGCAATATCTAAATATATGAAAAATGCAAAATGCAAGTATATCTATAGTGTGTGCGAGTGTATGTATGTACAAATATATATATATATATGCGTGTATTGATATATATATCAATCTTTTATTAAAACGCCAAAACACAATGATAAAAACTACAGAAATCAATCGTCCGAGGGGAAACGTGCTAAGACAATCTCCAACGTACATTTAAATATTTGGACTCACGTGGAGCAGTTTCTGCACTGGCAAAAATAGCCTCAGCTTCCTCAGACACGTTACCATGATAGAGATTCCCAACTCACCATGTTGAAGTTTGCACCGCAACTGATTGGTTTTGCACCGAAATCATGGCAGCAACCAGTGGGAAAATAATTTCAATACGGAATAAATAATACACGAGAAAAAGATAATTCATGAAAAAATAATTTGCGAAGATACCATAGACACTGTTATTATCTAGTGTAAATGATAACGGAATCAATTATATGGGCAATTGCAGCTCTCCACAAAAGCATTAAATAGCTGAATGATTAAAATTAATCAAAGGACATACTAAGTATGTCTACCAAATATATACACATGCACATAGCCATGCATATAAGAGTATTTTCAGTGTCCTTATTTCTATTCTTCATATTCATGATCAGCCTCGCATGTTCTATCATTTTGTTTTTATATTCATAAAATTCTCCATCTTAGAACCTGTGATGAATACACTTTTCTGATTTGATCTAGCAAGATGACTTATTTTTTCTCTCTAAATATACGTTTACTATGTAATGTATTATCAAGCATCAGATAATAGATAATTCATTATCTAGCAACGAATTCAAAGATTTTGCAGTGAATTCAGACCCTGCAGCTCAGATGTGTGAAGTGTATTTTAGCAATGTGAGTTCAAGAGTTTCCAAAACCCCATTCAGCTGGCAATTACTTTTAAGTATTCATGATTATAGTTTAAATTAAGGCGATGTGATAGCAAAAGTATTAGCTTTCAGGACTAGCAGCTTAAGGGTATTCCTTTCGAATCTGAATTTAAATATCTTCAAAGCCAGCTCTGACATTTACCTCATTAGGGACCAAGAGTCAGTCAAGTACTTAATTCGGTGTAATGGACTTCTTTTTACCGAAAATTACTGACCAAAATTTGAACTATAAATTTTGGCGGAGTAAAACATATTCAAACAAAATATGTTGCAAACAGATTTTTGAATGAATCCCTACAACGCTCCAAAGTTGAAGATAATCCTAGTTGAAGTAGAGTTTGTCTTCGCGTTATTGTTAATGAACTACAGTTAATACACATACAAGCCTATGCATACACATAGTTTTATGCAAACGTGTGTGTGTGTGCGCATGCGTGTGTTAGTACATAAATAGTTTAGAAATTGTTTTCTTCCCCCACATAAAACAGAAAAAAATGATTGAATACGTCTGCAGAAAATAAGTTGGCTATGACTTCGATGTTTCTCAAGCCTTAACTACTTCAAACACATTTGACGTTTCAGGTACGAAAAGCAAAAGTGTGATGCAGAAATGACTACAAGTACGCGCACGCACACGCACACACGTATCTAACTATGTATATATGCACATACAGATACAAATACACTACATATATAAAAGTACTACTTAGCATTGTAAATCATCTAGTACAAACAAAAGAGTTTATTGATAGTAGAACTCTAAACAGTTAGTGTAAAATTTATTGATAACTTCGTTTTGACTAGGACTTAAATTTTTACCTTTAAGGTATTATTCACAATTCAATGTGAAACTTGAATCCTCATTAGAAGCAGAGATTTTATCAAAGAACTAAGAATTTGTGTTTTACGATATTAAGAATTTGTTGTTTAAGAATTTGACGCTGGTCCTTCGTAATTTATATGTAGACATTTTTGTTTCAGTTTATAATCTAGAAGTAATCATATTTTTTAGTAAGTCTAAATGTCACATTAGCCGATGAAGACGCTCCGCATATGATAACCTTTGAGATAGAAATAAATGTTCATGGATAACCTGTGATTGTCATAAATGCATGTTAGTTTTACAGAAGTCTCGCTTTTCTGGCGGATGGCCTGATCTTATTTGAAATTGGTGCAATTCTCACCAATTTTTTGTTCTGCCTTCTTTGGAAATGGATGTAATTTGCATCAAAATTTTGCCTGATAGTCTATCTATCTATCTATCTATCTATCTATCTATCTATCTATCTATCTATCTATCTATCTACGTGTCTGTCTTATCTATAAATGCACGTGCGTGTGTGCGCGTGCCTGTGTGTGTGCGCACCTGTTTTTGTGCATGCCTGCGCGCGTGCGTGTGTGTGTGTGTGGATATATGTGTCTGTATGAATGTGTGTGAGCGTCTTTGTATATATGTTATACTAACAAAATATTGATTCATCTGTTATAGATATTTTGAGACAGATATGATTTTCCAAATAGACTCAGAAATATATATATATATATATATATATATATATATATATATATATATATATAGAGAGAGAGAGAGAGAGAGAGAGAGAGAGAGAGAGAGAGAGGCGAAAGCAAATATCGGCTAAAATTTCTGTTTTATTTTTTTCGCTACAGATCAAATTTCATGAACGCCGTTGTTGTAGAACGATGCAGATGAAGAAATATGGTAGCAGTAATGTGTTATTGTCAAATAAAAGATTGAGTGAAGACGATGTGAAATGAAAGAATAAAACAATGACATATGTTTTGTAAAATCTAACGATGGAAATCTCTGGTTCGTTAGATTACCATTGATTATCCAATACTGCTTTATTTTTGTGCATATACATATATAATTTATTATATCGTCTTTGTCAATGTTTCAATATCTCCTTTGCATTTCTGACTTCTCTCCTATCTTCAATATGTATCCAATTCTTTCGTTTAGTCACTCTTTTCTCTATATATAACCTCTATGAAGATACTCCGGCTAGCTGAATACACATCACATGAACAGACCGATACATACACGCACAAAAATATCTGTAAGAATATATTGAATTCTAAATATTTATAGATTATACATATGTGTACATGAATGATAAATGTGTACACATATGCACTCTTGTATATATCTTCACATAAAAGTACAAATGATTATTATATCATTACTATCTTCCAAGCATATACATATATACCTATGTATATATATGTATATGTGTGTGTATGTACATATACATATGCGTTTCTGAACATGCATATGTGTGTGTGTGTGTGTGTGTACATACATTCATATACACATACACGCATATACATATACACAGATATATATATATATATATATATATATATATATATATATATATATAAATTGTATACATATGTGTGTAATTGAGAATATGTGTTTTTGTAAATAATTTTTCTTCTTTCAAAAAATATCCCTCAATGTCATAGTTTCTTTAGCCGAACTAAATACATTTATCTATGTAGTATTTATAGACATTTATTACCAACAGTGTTTCCAACTCGCTCTCGAAGACAACGGAGATCTACTATTATTTACATGTAAAATGCAACAGATTGCAAATAGGAGCTCTATATCCAAATAAACATGTATGTTAACTAGGAAAGATACATGATGAATGACTATGATATTGCAGTGATAGCGGAGGCCAAATATTTGTTTTTAAAGGGACGGGTGGGGTGTATCCCTATAAGGATCAAGCTGTAGCGTGACACTCTCCGACCAACAATCAATCGCTCCTCCCTCTCTACATACCACTGCTTTACTCCCTGCCTTGTTTTCCTTTTCTTTCTTTTCCTTCCTGCTTCTTTACATCAGTTAGGGTTCCGCACAGACAAGCCTCCCCTTCTTCAAATCAACAAAAATTCAAGGCTGTGCGAGGATATCTATTTGTCTTTCTTTAACGCTCAGTCTATCTCTCCCTCCACCATCTCTCTCTATCACTTTCCTTATCTGTCTGGGTAAGCGATTTTATTAATATATGTGTTATTGGTATATGTTGTTACTATAGGCGTGGTATGAACTGATGGCTAAGTCTCTGGTCAACTCATTATATATGTGAGTGAAATTATGTGCCCAATAATTATTATAGTGGTCCGTTGGTTGGAGTGCGCCTGCGCTTCAAATTGTACAGTCTAGTCATACTTATGCCCATCCATCCACCCATCCGTCTGTCCGTCCGTTCATCCATCTGTTAATCCATCCGTCCATCCATCCATCTAGCCATTCATCTACAGATTCATATGTGTGTGTGTGTGTGTGTGTGTGTGTGTGTGTGTGTTTGGTTGTGTGTGTCCCCGAACGCGTGTGCGTGCGTAAATAGATTAGTATATTCATTATATCAGGAAAAACTTGCTTTTTGTTATTTGCTAAAACACCTTATGATCTGAGATCAAAACTAGCCGATTTCAACTTTACCATCCATCTTTTGTATATCTATTTTGCATTTCCAGAAATACAAATGAAGCATAAAGGATAAAGGCCCCCGGATCTAGTTTATTTTTCATTCGCAAAATATGCACATTTTAAAAGACAGTAAAAAATCTGAAAATCAGTTATGATAATA
The DNA here is from genome assembly GCF_046866305.1 of Octopus bimaculoides. Taxonomy (NCBI): domain Eukaryota; kingdom Metazoa; phylum Mollusca; class Cephalopoda; order Octopoda; family Octopodidae; genus Octopus; species Octopus bimaculoides. Next base: position 30,014,240 of record NC_142939.1, read on the forward strand.
AAGTTTTCCAGTCTAATTGTTATGAAGTTATGACGTAGAGAACAAAAATAGAGGAAAAAGTTACAGAGGTTTAAAAATCGAAAAAAAAAAAAAATTGTATTTATAGCCAATAGCGAGACAGAAATTTTCTGCGTTTAGTGTGAAATTTATAGTTTAGCGTCTGTGAAATTATCCTCTTCATTGTGGGTTCCTAAATAAACAGAAATACCTAATAAAATCAACATTTATCCTCTTACTGTTCCTTTTGTCTCTTCATTGATTGTATGTTTTTATTATTCTTTAAAAATTTGTAATATTGATATATTTGTCTGCATGTGTTTACTTGATGCTTATTTCAGTATTATGATTACTTGTCATATATTTGTGTACATCATTAATATATAAGTGTATGTGTGTGTGTGAGTGTGAAAAGGTGGCGTCTGTCTCCAGAACTTCAAAGTTGGGTAACGTTTTCATGCTTGGATTTGTAAAATACGATAAGAATAACACTGGTCAACAAAGAATTTGTCCCAAGGCAAAGAATACCTGTATCTTATATGTTCTTGCATGCAGAATTCAAAAATAATGTCAAATTATCTGTGCTATGTTCACATATTCCTTTCACCTACATAATGCCAAGAAACTGTATAAACTTTGCAAACAACTTTTGTGATATTTGAAAAAATATTTATAATATTAAGACAATTGGCGAAAAATATCTATAGTAAAATTCATTTCTAATTGATAGATATAAATTCTTATTAAAACAAAACAGGTGGGTGATGTAAATCTCGTGGTGTGCGGGTGGAATACAACACAATGTGCGGTTATCATGGTCATAAGCTTTTAATGCCTCACTGTCTGTTGATTGGCTAAAATTACAGAAATTTCCCAAATTCAATTCCAAATAACATCAGATTCTTTAATTTACGAGATAAAGTAATTGGTTGATCGTAATCAAAATTTAGATTTGCATCGATACACCAAAATTGAAAGCAATCTGAGCAAAATTAATGGGGGCTCATTTTGCGAATGAAAAAGACTAGATCCGACCCCCTTCGGTCATGAATGACCATGGGATTGCAACTAGAAAGTTCCAAGGCACAAGTTCGGGCAAGGTTGTTCATGGAAGACAACCAGTTGCCCATGCATAACAGCCCCCCCCCCCATTCCCACGCAAAGGCTGATACAACTTTGCATCAGTGACGTCACAACTAATTTCTACAGCTGAGTGAACTGGAGGAACGTGAAATGAAGTGTCAAGAACACAACAAACAGCCCGGTCGGGGAATCGGATACAAACAGAAGGAGAAATAATAAATTCATATAGTACTCCATATAAACTGTCTCTTATTTGGCATCTGTGGCTGTACTGACAACCAGGATCTATTTGTAAGAAATTTGAATGTTAATTGTCAAACTAAATATCACGCACATTATTCTCTGGTCAGGTGTCAGATAAAATTGGTTTATTGGGCGTTCGATTTGTGACTATGGAATATCTGTTGAATTCATATAATGACAACTCATATTTATGCATATAAATATCACAAATTGTGCATAACATGTCTCTACAGTGATGTATTTGCTTGTTTCGATGCCCGTAAAATGCAGACGTTGACAAATGTGTGTATATGTCTTTATGTAATAGTCATCTTTGTATCATACTTAATGTAAATACATCACAAACAAGCTATTTTATTGAGGTATTCTTCCAAAGAGTATTCTCCAGAGAGATACTATCTCTTATGAACATACTCTGTTTAAAACACAAATATATGTGAGGCAAACAAATACTACCAAGCAGCGAACGCTTGGAATGCTGGAAAAAAAATTGTGTATTTTTCCGCGTTGTCAGTTTGATGGTTGGACGAAACCAGTCGCTACCGATATAGGAAACCAGTAAGAGACGTACAGCTGCCCAAATGAAAAATATACTGTTATATGTTTTGAAGCACAGCACATCCATATAAAATCTTATCTTTTCTTGATGCGTGTGCGAACGTGTGTGTATGTGCATGTATGTATATTCGTATATCTATCTATCTATCTATCTATCTATCTATCTATCTATCTACCTATAAGTAGTTATAATTGCAAGATTTGCAGTTTATAATTCAAGATTATCATAATTAACTGATCGTGTGCTTTACTATTTGTTGAAGCATTACAACATAATACACACACATATACACACACATATATGTGTACATACCCACGCATATATCTATACATGCACATACACATATATTCATACATAGATACATACTATAAAACTGGTAAGTACGTGTACATCGAAAGACTTGGAATTTAATATGATTCGAAAATAAACCGAAAGGGGATATTGTCTATTCTGTTTGACTACCGTGATAGAATATCGATTTTATTAGCACAGTTTCACGACATTCTTCGATCAAGTCCAAATTAATTATTTCCACAGTTAAGATAGTAACAAATCATGTCAATAGCCAATTGACAATTTCTGGGTAGACATCCAGACATAAACGCAGATTGATACAAAATGACACTTACAGAAAAATATTGAAGGCTATCTAAAAATATAAAAATCTCCCTCGTCCTTTATGAAACTCTGATCAATGTCGTCACAAACTCGACATTCTCATATTTTGTGAAACAAGAAATATATGGTATATAGTATTATATGTTTGAGATCTTCATGCGTGCTTCGAGGCAGATTTGGTTCTAATTTCTAATAGGTAGAGCATCCATATCGTTACTTATGTCGGTGGATCGGAAAACATAATATGCTGAGGGGGGAAAATAGAGAGTAAGTGAGAGATATCGTAGCTGCTAAAACGATATGCAAGGTATTCGGGCTAAATTTGACGATTTTATGTCTCCTTTTGTTTTCAGACAGAGCTTGATGTGTTTGTGAAAAATCAGCGGTGTTGGAGAGCATAAAAATTAAAACAGTAGAGGAGAAAAAGTTAACTGAGATAGAGAACTGGAAGCCATCAGAATATTGGAAAAAGTGTTACATGTTCATGGTGATTTGTACTGAGTATACAAATGCCTACCCCTATGACTGTTAGTCAATGCTCTGTGTATACTGTAAACACTGTAAGACGTGACATAAACGGCTGCATCAAAAGCAATGAAGCCGTGGCCGGCAGGGAGGGACACAGCAGGCGTTCAAACTGCCTCTGCACGCTAGAATCCATTTTCATGTTTGCAACAGGTACTTACGCTCATTCCACAGTGCGAGTGGAGGTGCTGGGGACTGTCACCAATCCCTGGATAGAAAGGATTGCTATTGGGAAACCATATGCGAGACAGCAGGATTCGAGGTTCTGCCACACCTCAAGAAAGTGTCAGAAGTTGTTCCCGGATAATTTTTACGACTCCACTATCCCCAATTCCTGGTTTATTAATTCTCCCCGATTTTAATCCGGTGTATTAATATTTGTAGGATGCAGTTGAGAAAGAAAACCTACCACTTTACATGCACCACCAAGGCCGAGCTGGTAGCCAAGAACAAGAAAGTTTTCAAAGATTTGTCTAAAAACACTTTAAGAGACGCTTAGACCAGATTCTGCAGCCGTGTTAAGATCGTGGTGGAAGCTGAGGATGGCTACTTTGAGTAAACTGTAATCTCCCAAACATAATCTGGATGGGATTTTCAAAAATATGTTAACATATATTTCTTTTTGGATGGGATATTTTGTTTCATTTTTCCTTTCATGAAGCTGTCAAATTTAGCCTGAACTACTTGTATTGAGTAACAGACATGTACACAAATCCGAACTTAGCCACTTACACATACATGTAAGCGCATTTACAAACGTTTATACCCCAAATATAAGCATGTACATTGCATCTTACGCTACACACATACACACATACATACGTACGTTGTTATATACATGCACTGATGCACAAATACATACATATATATATATATATGTATATATATATATATATATATATATATATATATATATATATATATATATATATATATATATATATATTTATTTATAAATGAACACACACACGCAAGCGCGCTCACATATATAACAATGTGCATGTGAGTAACTGAACGTATAGATATGAAAATTACGTCACACGGTGTTTGTATTGCATAATGTGAAATAGCAAAATGGTTTGGTTAGTTTGCGCCTCATCAAATACTGTTAAATTAAATTTAGTTATACTGGTAGCTAAGGAAAGTAAGTTAGAACATAAAATATATCACGTTTTTATATTACTACTGAGTGGTACATAGATGGAAAAATAGCGGAAAAATAGGAAACGAAATGGTAACATATATATATAATCGCAAAACGTTTTACAAATCTTAGCAAGTCAGTGTAAAATAACTTCATTCACATTCTGTCCCTCACGAACATCATTTTTCAAATATTGAAAAAGTATTAAATTCACTTGAAACATACCTACACACACACACACACACACACACACACACACACACACACACACACGCGCACACACACACACACACACACACACACACACAAATACACACGCACAATCATACACAGAAATCTATTTATATATATACAAATATATATATATGTATGTATATATTACGTATACCTGTATATATATAAATGCACATACCTACACACATGAACACATTCGCAGTCATAGGATCGCGGTTTCGATTCCCAGACCGGGCGTTGTGAGTGTTTATTGAGCGAAAACACCTAAAGCACCACGAGGGGGATGGTGGCGAACCCTGCTGTAATCTAGAATAGGCGTAGTAGTGGCTGTGTGGTAAGTAGCTTGCTTACCAACCACATGGTTCTGGGTTCAGTCCCACTGCGTGGCATCTTGGGCAAACGTCTTCTACTATAGCCTCGGGCCGACCAAAGCCTTGTGAGTGGATTTGGTAGACGGAAACTGAAAGAAGCCCGTCGTATATATGTATATATATATATATATATATATATATATGTATGTGTGTATATGTTTGTGCGTTTGTGTTTCTCCTCCCAACATCGCTTGACAACCGATGCTGGTGTGTTTACGTCCCCGTAACTTAGCGGTTCAGCAAAAGAGACCAATAGAATAAGTACTAGGCTTCCAAAAGAATAAGTCCTGGGGTTGATTTGTTTGACTAAAGGCGGTGCTCTAGCATGGCCACAGTCAAATGACTGAAACAAGTGAAAGAGTGAAAGAGACACACAAGTACACACGCGAGAGCACAATTTCACAATCGAAAGACAATCTACAACTTTCTATTCTCTGCAAGCAATTGTAGTCCACTTTAAAAAAAAAACATGTTAGATCATGTCTTCTGAGTTATAACATCGCTAATTCCCTTAGAGCATAGTATTTATATATTATAACTATAACTGTCTATCTATCTATCTATCTATCTATCTATCTATCTATCTATCTATCTGTCTGTCTGTCTGTCTGTCTGTCTGTCTGTCTGTCTGTCTGTTTGTCTGTCGGTCTGTTTGTCTGTCTGTGTCTACCTATCTACGTATCTATCAATCTATATGTATATATAGGCGCAGGAGTGGCTATGAGGGCGCAGGAATGGCAGTGTGGAAAGTAGGCGCAGGAGTGCCTGTGTGGTAAGTCGGCACAGGAGTGGGTGTGTGGTAAGTTAGCTTGCCAACCAACCACATGGTTCTGGGTTCAGTCCAACTGCGTGGCACCTTGGGCAAGTATCTTCTACTATTGCCTCGGGCCGACCAAAGCCTTGTGAGTGGATTTGGTAGACGAAAACAGAAAGAAGCCCGTCGTAAATATGTATATATATATATATATATATATATATATATATATATATATGTATATATATATATATATATATATATATACATATATATATATATATATATGTATGTATGTGTGTGTTTGTGTTTGTCCCCCCAAATTCGCTTGACAACCGATGGTGGTGTGTTTACGTCTCCGTAACTTAGCGGTTCGGCAAAAGAGACCGATAGAATAAGTACTAGGCTTACTAAGAATGAGTCCTGGGGTCGATTTGCTCGACTAAAGGTGGTGCTCCAGCATGGCCGCAGTCAAATGACTGAAACAAGTAAAAAATTATATATATATATATATATATATACATACACAGACATATATTAATATATATAACATACGTATTTACGTTCAGATATATATCCACACATATACATCTCAACACGCAGATACTCGCACACACACACACACACACACACACGCACACACGCGCACACACACATATATATATATATGCATATGTGTGGATGATTTCAGATACACACGCATACACAACACACATACTTATATGCGTATCATAATATATGTGTGCGCATTTGATTTATATTTGTGGGGGTGTAGAGATCGATTAAATCAACAAAGCTTGATCTATCGTATTTTATTGGTAATACGGTAATCAATCGAGGATTTGTATACATAAGTCGGACGAACAGAGGAAGAATACGCTCGTGCGTGTGTGTTAATCTTCGCAGTAGTTCGATAGTTACGATTGCGTTAATTTTGGTACTAACTGGAGTGTCATTTTGGTAAATATATTGGTTGTCGTAGTAGCTATGTTAGTGATGGTATTATTTTACGTAAATGATAGTATCATATTAGTCGTTCATAGCGAAGGGCGTGGATTTACTAATAGTAATGATTGTTATAGTGATAAAAGATCTGAAAGCTTGGTACTGATGTAGTCGTAGTTGTAGATATGCTAGTGATGATATCGACTATAATGAACGTTTATAACGTATTTATGGCAACAGAAAGATGATGCAAACTGATATTTTCTGGATATATTTTTGAAACCTGAAAATGTAGAGTAATCAGTATTTGCAATCTACGCTAGCATTCACAATAGCATTTTCAACATTGTGCTTGTGTATTTCATGTGAAAACTGTGGGATTAGTAAGTGAAGACAGCGGGTTCATTCCTAGAAAATGAAGAATTTATCCATCTCGCATTCCTTAAATAGCTGTCTTTTCATAATATTATATTCAAATTGATACACTTTTGTTATTTCATTACTGAATATTAAAGCCGGAACTTGATAGCAAATTTACTTCCCACTACTTAACTATTGAAATCACTGCAGACAATTTGATCTCAGCAAAAGAGATAGAAACTAAATAAATCTGCGAGTAAATCCGATTCTTGGTCATGTCCAATAAAATTCATATCATTCATGATACTGAGTAAGGTATGAACATCACAAAATCAATATATTTTTATTTTTCCCCCATTACTAAATGCGTCGACATTTTCTTGCTTCCTGTGTCGGCAATCTATATATCCAATAAATAAATTGCAAAACTAAACCAGCGAGAGTTAATATTCTTGACCAGTATTATGCATGTTGCCTCAGACAAGAGAATTCCATTTTGTAAGATAATTGTGAGTTAATATTCAAATGCTTAAGTAATATCTATATAAAATATCTCATATTTGAACCTTTAACGTAGGCTGAATTATGCCTCTTAAAAAAGGTCACCAGTCACATATCTGTTCAAGATAATATAGATGACAAAATGTTTTCAGCAAAATAATTAACACTGTAGACAACAGAAAAAATTTAGTTGCCGAATATAAGAAAAATATTGAGAATAATCTTCTTAATATTGTGTGCATGAATGATGTTATAGGCAACGTATATCTATAATCGTATTTTTTAGATTAGTATAAATCGTATGCAATTTCGAGGAATAAACATTCGACTTAATCACATGAAGATCTTCACGATAGCTATTGGATCTGAATATAAAACAAATTATAAGATTTCAGCTGAAAAAGTAAAGGGACGTAATTTGAGAAGTTATAGACTTCTGAGTCTATTATAAAGATGACAATGAATTTTTCACAAGACTTCATTGTCAATTCTGGAGATAATGGTTGACATATGGTAAACAACCAAAGAATAATCATCTCAAAATACCCCGTGATCAACACATCTTATATCAAAGCACAGTATGTAATAATAATATGATAATGGAAGAACAGAAAACAAATATTCAATATTGCATTTAAATGTCAGAATATTTGTGATATGTATTTGCGAATATTTTCAGAGTGAGTAACACGTACAACAGTAACTTAGGTGTGTAGGTTGCATATACAAACACAAGCAGATAAGTCTATACAGGATATTCCAACTACATAAGGCATGCGCATGTATGTATATGCTTATATATACATACATATGTATATATATATACACACACACACACACACACACACACACACACACATATATATATATATATATATACATACATACATATATATATAGATATACATACACATGTATGTATATATACATATATACATGTATATATATATATATATATATATATATATATATATATATATATATATATATATACATATTTATATATATATATAAACACACACATCTATATATATACATACACATGTATGCATATACATACATACTTAAACACACACATAACCACACAAATACACGCACACACATATATACAGACCCGCAAGTGCACTTAAAATATATGTACAGGATGGCTAAATATTTGAGGACATACATTTTTCTGGTCATTGCTACATTTTTTGCTAACTCTGTATAATCTTTGTTTCAGAAATTAATTATAGCACACTCTTAACTTACGCAAGAAATAAAGAGGCATGCTGTTATTTTGGTTACAAATTTGTAAGGAGCTAGAAACGAAAGATTGAAACGTATCACCAGTATCAAAGCATAAAAAAGCATCCTAAACGCTCTGAAACGATCAAAACACCTGAATTTATCCAGCAAGTTCAACAGACCATCGATTACAGTTCCATAAAGTCCATGAGGTCAATTGCAAAAGATCTCCATGTGCCAGAAGGAACAGTCACAAATGTTGTCCACGAAAACATCAGATATGACATATGTTGAGGAAAGGTAAATGTGTCAGAAAAAGCAAAGGAAAATCACTACATCAGATCGTAAAGGTTCTTAAACAAACAGAAAAATCCAGCAGAAGATCTGATTTGGTGTTTCTCAAACGAGAAAATCATCGATCAAGATCAAAATGTAAACAGAAGAAATGACAGATGTTTATGTGCAGACCCTTCTGAAGTTCCAAGTGTTATACAAACAAAATTTCCTACAACACTCATGGTTTTTGGTGATGTCAGCAATGAAGGGCATCTGATGCCTCCTTACTTCTTTCCACAAGGCCATAGAGTTAACTCGGCCGCCTGCATTGTGGTCCTGAAAATAATTATTTAACCCTGGATAGACAATGTATGTATGCAATGGAAGGTCATATGTGTTTCAGTAAGACTCTGCACTATCACACATGGCTCTAGTAACACAGGAATAGATGGCTGAAAATTTTCATGACAACATCAACCCTAACATTTGGCCTGCTAATTCCCCAGATTTCAAACCATTGGATTATTACATGTGGAGTGTTGTTGAGAGAGTGGTCAATGAACACGCCCATGACATCAAGGATACTTTGAAAGATGCCACAGTCAGAGTAATGTTCAAAATGAACTAGAACGACTTGATTCGAGCATATAGCTGATTTAGATCTCATATAGAAGCAGTTGTTGAAGACGAAGGTGGCTTTATTAAATAATATTATAGAAAAGAAGGTTAATTTTTATCAACAGCAGTTTTTGATAAATAAAATTATCGGTTATTATACATCTGTTTTTATGTAGACATAAATCTGTCCTCAAATATCTTACGCAGCGTGTATACAGATATGAATAATTCATATTGATGACTGTGAGAATTATGCTCACATATGCACAAAGACTTAAATATATTCAAGCATACATATGTGTATATATATATATATATATATATATATATATATATATATATATATATATATACACACACATATATATATATATATATATATATATACACACACACACACACACACACACATATATATATATATATATATATATATATATATATATATATATATATATATATATATATATATATATGTTGTTTTTTAATTCTTTTATTTGTTTCAGTCATTTAACTGCGGCCATGCTGGAGAACCACCTTTAGTCGAACAAATCGACCCCAGTAACAATTCTTTGTAACCTTAGTACTTGTTCTATCGTTCTAATTTGCCGAACCGTCTAGTTACGCGGACGTAAACACATCAACATCGCTTGTCAAGCGATGGTGGGGGACAAAGACAGACACGCAAACACGCACACATATATAAATTTGAAGGGCTTCCTTCAGTTTCCGACTACTAAATCAATTCACAATGTTTTGATCGGCCCGAGGCTTAACAATGGTGCAATGAAGAAGGACTCAACCCAGAACAATATTGTTGGTTAGTAAGCTAGGCAATTATGACGCACATAAACACATATATACACCCACACACAAACGTACACACAATCTTGTTTGTATATATGTGTATGTACGTTTGCGTGTAGGTATGTATATGTGTGTATGTGCGTAATAATTGCCAATACATTAATATATATTTGTCGATCTTATATCGATTTTCACTCACACACGCTCTCTGCCTTTCCACCTCTCTCTGCTCATCTCTTTCTCTCTCTCTTTCTCTCCCTCTCTCTTTTTATATATATGTATGCATATATATGTATATATAAATATATATACGTATGTGTTTGTGTATGTGTATATATGTGTATATACGCACATGCATTCACATGCAGGCATAAACACACTTGTATGATTACACAGGTGCATTTATGAATCTCAGCTTTCAAGAAGAATGACAAGATTATGAAGTAGACATACAAAAGAATAACGCATATTTCGAAAGTGTTAGTGACACACATATATATATATATATATATATATATATATATATATATATATATATATATATATATATATATTGTTTCTCTTGGTTTCATGCTAAGACTTATAAACAAAGGATTTTTAGGATGAAAAATCTATATTTGATTGATTTTACATTTCGTACACATATTAATGCGCAAAGTCAAACAGACTAATAAGCATTCCGTTGCAAGCATAAAGGAACATAAAAGATACATGTATATGCATATATAAACACATACATACATGCATACGTACATACATACACACACACACATACATATGCGTATATATATATATATATATATATATATATATCAGTATAAATATGCACACATATGTGTACTATATATATATACACACACACATATATACATATATATATATATATATATATATATATATATATATATGTATTTATGTATGTATATATATATATATATATATATATATATATACACACACATATATATATAAGGATATGTATGTATGTATGCATATATATACGCATTTATACATATATACATGTATATATATATAAATGTATATATATGCACACACACACACACACACACACACACATATATATATGTATATATATATATATATATATATATATATATATATATATATATATATATATATATATATATACATACAACTGCATATATGTACATATCGAGTGTATTTGAGTGAAAGTACGTGATATTGATAAACAGCTTATGTATCCAACTGTCTGTATATTTAAACATCACTCGGGCATATTTCTCTAGTCTCCCCCCTTTCTTTGTCGCTTCCCTCGCTCTGTTTTCATATAGAATCATAGACACGAGAATGTTGTATGTTTGTGATTGATATGAGTGTCTATATATGTGTACTATTTTGAAATAATGCTTCTCTTTGCATATGCGCCTTGCAAACATGAAAATGTATATCTGTTTTATGTGTCCTTACGTAGACATCAGCAGTGTCTGGTTTCCACTGCGTACGGCGCTAAGTTTCTTAATGTTTTTTGCGTGTGTTTTATGTAAATTTTAAAATCTCCTTTATCCAGCTGATATCGGCAAAGGGATTATATATACATATATAGTGCAACTAATATTTATAAGATTTATTCACATAGATTTTGTACTGAACTATCTACTACAAAGCGATATTCTTGAAATTCATTGGTCGTATATATCTTGAAGTCCGTGTTATTTGTTTCAAAATCATTGCACGTTGACAGATGTCATTCAACTGTTTATGAAAAGCCGCTAAGTTACTTATTTTGCCGAATAATAATGTAAAGGTTAACTTTTTGTAAACAGACAAGCAGATGCTGCGAATAACTGAAGACTGTAATACTATATATATATATATATATATATATATATACACACAAATATATAGATTGCAATCATGACTGAAATTGATTCAGAACATGAAATACGTGGGGAAAAATAAAATTTGTGAATTTCGAAATTTAAAAGCTTGAGAGTTGAGGCAACACATGTATATTTACATATATGAGTGAATAATTTTATTCGCTTAAATAATACTTATGAACAATTGTTTTATCGTTACTCGTCTGCTGGTTGCCGTTCTAACTCATTTAATTAATATTTTATGCCTGTTGAAAAACTATCCATTAAACTATATATACACACAAACATTATTTACATAAATACATGTGTATCTATCTACATATATACATACAGTTACTACAGAAATAATAGCGTAAACAATTGCAGTAAACGCAGGAAATCTGCATGTCCACTTAAGAGCCAATGCATGCAAAACTACATCATATACAAATGCACAATCACCCCAACACAAATACGCATACATGGGAGCCTCCGAAAACCAATGTATATATATATATATATATATATATATATATATATATATATATATATATATATATACATATATATATATATATATATATATATATATATATATATATATATATATATATATATATATATATATATATATATATATATATATATATATATATATATATATATATATATATATATATATACATATATATATATATATATATATATATATATATGTATATATATATATATATATATATATATATTTATATATATATATATATATATATATATATATATATATATATATATATATATACATGCATACAAACATATGTGTGTGTGTATTCGTGCGATTACAGGTATGTTTATATAAGTGTATGTATGTGAGTGCGCATTCATAACGGCATATTTGAGCATGTATGTATATACTTATGTATGTTTATGTATATATAATAGTATAATAGTTAAAGCGGATAACAAACGTAAATGCAAGGCAGACATCTCAAGTCATATATGTTATCATTATTGGAAAGACTTCAAAGTCGTACAACTGTTTTCCCTATTTTCCGAATTTGTCTCTGATGACGGAACATCCCATACTTGGAGATATCTCAGAAAGTGCTGTAAGACTTTGAATTTTTCCAATAATAATAATGTATGTAACTTGAGAAGTTTGCTTTATCTTAACGTTTGCTGTCCTCTTTCTCAATCATACATCCTCGGCATCGGAAATCTTCAATGGCTCCATAACTCCCGTCTCAGCTATATACCTTGGTGCCCTAGTAATCCGTTACAGCACTTGTCTAGCGTACCTAATCGTTTAGATCACCTATGAACTAACCTCCCTTTCTTTGATGTGTGTGTATACACACACACACACACACACACACACACACACACTCACACACTTATATATATATATATATATATATATATATATATAAAGAGAGAGAGAGAGAGAGAGAGAGAGAAAGAGAGAGAGAGAGATTTTGCTGTGGAAAATGCGTTGAGGTTATCCGTGAGAGTGAGATAGAATTCCGCGAATTCAATACGCGGGAACTGGGCCTCCTCCTTAAACTAAGCTATGACTGTAATACCTAGACAATCATGACCTTAGTAGATTCTCCAGCAGGTCACAGAGGGAAAGATCACCCACCATCACTGTCAGTTAAGAAAAGCACGGCAGAGCGCTGAACCATACGCATTGTGGACCCTGAAAAAAACAGTCAGGTGAAAAGAATGACTGCACATGCAATAGGAGGATAGCATAAGAACCACACAATAGAGAACCACACAATAAAGTTTAACAGGAAACTATAAATGCACGTTTAAGGTGCAGCCATTGGTGTCGGTGTGGCTAGTCTCTTCATGACCTGTTGGGAAAGAAAACTTACACAAACCTTAGCCGAACAATCCACAACTGGTCTGTTTTACTGTAGGTATGTAGATGACATTAATTCTAGCTAAGACAAACTCTAGTATCTGAAGTGAAAAAACTGAGAGGAGCATAATGGAGAGCATCCAGCACATAGCTAACTCCACCCAGGAAAGTATCAAGGTAACTATTTAATTCCCATTTAGGCACTTTAACAATAAACTACCTCTCCTTGATACTGAACTTTACACTAGGCACACTAACAATAGACTCTCTGTCCTCGATATTGAACTTTGGCTAGAGAGTGTGAATTTCTAACTGCGTCTGTTATGTATAGATGTGTCTCCATACGTGTCCTTTCATGTGTGTGTGAAGTGTGCCTGTGTGTATATGATCATGTGTTTCGGTATCCTTTTGTGCATGTATAAATGTGTGTATGTGTGTGCCACATATAGCTTCTAAATATTTTGTTTACAAGAACTCAGCTTTGTCATACAACATGAAAATCAACATACTGATAGCAGACATAGGATAATGAACAATGTGTACCCTCTATACGAGCCCTTTGAAACAATGAATCACGTACAGAACTTCATGCACCGCATGCAATTCTCTGGTACAGCTAGAAAGATGGGATTCAGATATACAGGGGATCTAGAAAGAAGTTAAACAGTAATATATGTAATGAAACCAATGGTACCTGCTCTAGACACAGAAGTAAGAACTGGAATAGGATACAGAGAGTTTGTGACAAAGTAAACAGAGTGAACACATGGTACAAGGTCGACAAATATCAAAGAGTGATGTTTGTAGAGGCCACAACTCATGGACAAATGAAGATTTAGGATAGCTCTGAAGGAATCCAAACTCAAAATTAAGATCGTTGAAAAGCGAGGGAGCACCTTCAGATCACAATTATGTAGCACAAACACATTTGAGAATAACACATGCACCAATGAAAACTGCACGGTATGTAAGATTAACCCTGGCATTAACTGTAGAACTAGTAATGGAGTCTACAGCATAAGGTGCATGGGGGGTGCTTGTAAAGACAAGAACATGACATACATACGGAAAGCATCAAGAAGCTCTGCGGAGAGACTGAATGATAATTTGAGACAATATCACGACAAACACAGTCCTCCATACTCTACCACATACCAAAGACCAAAATAGAGGCACACTGGGTCGACTTGACATCTGCATCTGATCCAAACACCCAAAGGACACACAAATGAAACATCCCCTGTACTAGATAGGAGATATATGTAGAAGGTAGAGATACACTAATACACACAGTTCATACATACACAGTAGGCTGTTATGTAGACGTATATATATATATATATATATATATATATATATATATATATATATATATATATATATATATATATATAAGTAGGTAAATGGACATGTGGGTTAACGGACAGATAGATAGATAGATAGATAGATAGATAGATAGATAGATAGATAGATAGATAGATAGATAGATAGGTACTTAGGTAATACAGATAGACAAGCACATACACATATACACTCATTTTCACATACACAAAAGAATGCTGAAACACAGGCACACTTCACACCCACAAGGAAGGACACGTATGGAGAAACATCCATACATAACAGACGCACTTACATAGTTACACAAGCCCATGCATATTGGCGAACTCAAACATGCACACACAAAGAGGCAAAGGTACACACAATTACATACGGATGTACACACACGCATATATTTTTATGCATACACAGACACACGCATACATATATACATACATACATACATACATACATATATACATACATGCATATGTGCATATACATGCACATTGACGCGCACACATGCGCACAAACAAACAAAAAGAACGTAGATCCGATAACAGACTACAGAGGACGCTGCAAGAAGCAAAAATCAACAAATTATAGACAAAAAAAAAAATAATAAATGAGTGGAAATCAAATCGGTGTGTTAATTAATAAGGCATTAAAACTGCATGACTCTCCTCAAACACAAGAGAGTGTGTGGTAAGTAGCTTACTTACCAACCACATGGTTCTGGGTTCACTCCCAATGCGTGGCACCTTGGGCAAGTGTCTTCTACTATAGCCTCGGGCCAACCAAAGCCTTGTGAGTGGATTTGGTAGACGGAAACTGAAAAGAAGCCCGTCGTATATATGTATATATAAGTATGTGTGTCTGTGTGTTTGTGTTTGTCTCCCCCACCATCGCTTGACAACCGATGCTGGTGTGTTTACGTCCCCGTAACATAGCGGTTTGGCAAAAGAGACCGATAGAATAAGAACTAGGCTTACAAAGAATGAGTCCTGGGGTCGATTTGTTCGAATAAAGGCGATGCTCCAGCATGGCCGCAGTCAAATGACTGAAACAAATAAAAGAGTAAAAGAGTAAAGAGTATATATATGCATAAACATATATATGTATATAAATATATATACATACATATACTTATATACATATATATATATATATATATATATATACACATATATATATATATATATATATATATATATATATATATATATATATAGAGAGAGAGAGAGAGAGAGAGAGAGAGATAGATAGATAGATATACATATATATATAGATATACAGATCATGCATATACATACACACACATATGTATGTATATATGTATGTTATATGCGACCACACATGAACTAAGTAAGTTATAAAGGCAGCCATCAGCCGAGTAATGAAAAACGATTATACATAAGAGTTATTTATTTGACTAAAATTATCTGCTCATTATCTATCCGATAGATGTCTATCTCATACTGATTTTGACCAGTTTGTAATTAGCAGTCAACTTTAAGAACCATGCATTAATAAATTTATCAATTACTCTATATGAGCAAGTGAGTTCTTTTCTCATGATAAACGATTGCACAAGTGCACATACCTAAATTCATACGTTTACGCAAGCATACCTACAAGCATGCATGAATGCTTACCTACATTACTTATTTGTACGCACATACGCACCAACACCTTCACACACGTAAATACACACACGCACACAAATACATGCCCACATAGCGCATTGATCATAAATCCTCATATACATGTATGGATGCTCACATATATGTATGAGCTCATATGTATACATACATACATATATATATATATATATATGTATGTACATATGTATGTGCATAATACATATATATGTACATATGTATGCTCATATGTATGTATGTATCTATGTATATATTGTCATAGTATATAGTTTGCTACGTTATATTCTCATTTAAATAATAAGCAGACACAATGTAGACGTTGAAACTGTTAACTGTTCATATACTGGTTTACGAAAGTTGCGTGAATGTCATAGATCATATTTTCTTAATGAAATAGAAATGTCTCCACCAAGTTTTCTGTGGAGTGTGGAAAGAAGAAAATTATCCTCATATTAGATATAAATAATGAATTTTAAGTAGTGCAAGACATTTAGTAGTGTTTTTTATGTCCATCTTTTCCATTATAAATGCTTCTAACGTTTGCACAAGACCCATTTTAAGACAGGAGTGTAATTAGATTACATTAAGCCAAAAATTTACTAATTTTTTTATTGTATGAATCTAAGGAATATAAAGATCAAAGACGAACTTGGTGAGATTGAATCCAGAATTTAATCAAACGTAACACCATACTGTAAAATATTATACCTGGATATTTGACGAGTCCACAGGCTAACTGTCTTTAAATTATCATAACTTGTAAGGAAATATAAATAATATGCTGAAGGCAGTCAAAGTCCAGATACCTGTATTAATTACGACGATAGATTAAAGCACTTGTCTATGATGCGGAGTAGCTGAATAAAATAGAGTTTCATAGCAATCTACGTAGCTAAACGATCATACTGGGATCTTTAACAACCACAGTCGAACCCTTTTCACTCGAAATCTATCAATAAAGGCTTGCGCTGAATTGGAATAAGAAAGAGTGAAAGAATATGTGGAAGAAGACGGATACAAAGTTAAGACATAAATCACGCAGAAGAAATATAACTCATAAAAAATATTGACAAATTAATAGGATTATGAGCATAGTACTGTAATACATAACTTTTTTTAATTAACAAGCATAAATCTTGGAAATGGCACGTATTGGTAGAATAAATTTTCTTCTATTACTAACTCCAATTTGTGTCTTCTTAGTAACCAAACAATGAGTTCCAAGGATAAGAACTTTGTTTCCACCCCAACTTTGTTTGTCATAGAGGGAATGAAGGATGTCCCACACTATCAGACGGCCACACGTTGTTCACAGGGAGAACATTGATCATAAAAGCAATGTGCAGAGAGGGGTGAAAGAGTTTAAATTAGGGAAACCAATATTAAAGAACACCTCAGTGTCACATTATCGACCGCGACCATTAACATGAATCGCCAGTCAGTGAATGAATTGTTTCACCCGGGCAGACGAGGCACAACACATAATCCTGGTTCACAACTGGACTGTAGTCTCAATGCATTAGACAAGATAGTGGAAGAATTTGGATAGACGAATGTGTGAGTATAGTGCGTACGTCAGAGTAGACAATCAATTTGAGTGAGAGATTGTGGAAGTCTGCTCTGATATGCTGGAGACTTCTGAACACCTCTCTTAATGTAATCAGTATAACCTTCGGGTATTCATCTGACATGAGTAGAATTATTATCTTACCTGAACTGTGTAGTCAACAAACTATTATATATGAAACTGCGATAAAGTAGTGCATTTCGGCAGAAGCAGTACAATGATTATAGACGCAGAAAATCTAGAGCAGTAAGAATACTGCGACGGTTAATGCCATCTTTGTGAAGTGCAATGGGAGGAAGCATGAGCAAATCCAAATTAACATTGGGATAAAATTGTTAGCTTTCGAAATGGAAAGCGTTGATTTTGAAACATGTCTGAGAGAAGAAAAAAAATTATGGTTTGCTACAACTTTAGAAAGAGTGGGTAATTTTCAACTCCAAAAAAAGTGGGTACAAGAGAGGGATTCTCTTACTGATTTTCCTGCATACTTGATGAGGCATCAGTGAGCATAAAGGAGGTCAGTATAGACGTGGGGAAAGAAGCTTGGTAAAAACATGTATCCTAATGGTAGAGATCATATGATAAAACTTGACTCGAATAGCAGCCGGTGGACAAATAAATTCGCAGTTATCTATTCATTTCTAAACCTGGGCACCGTTGCACTTGATCTTGTATTTTCTTTAATTTCTCAAGTTTACCTTATTATCTCTTACAAGATAAAATATATATTACGCCGAGAGATATTTGATAAATATTTTTTGTAATTTAAATGCTAATAAACAAGCATGGATATTAAAGTATTTAAAAGGAAACAACTTCTAATAAGTTTCAGGTTTCTAAATTGACGAATTTATATTTAATGGATATAGAAATCTGCTGATATCCGATAATGGACTTAACACATATGTGTGAATATCTGTTAAATAAAATTCATCACGAAAGATCAGAGGTCGTTTTGTGTTGTAACTTTAATTTACATATAATTTTGACGGTTATGAATAAATTAAAATGTTTTTAATAATTAACTTCGGAATTTTCATATGTTGTTCTGCTTTGAAACATACATATAAAATGTATATATATATATATATATATATATATATATATATATATATATATATATATATATATATATATATATATGTATGTATATATATATATATATATATATATATATATATATATATATATATATATATATATATATATATATATATATATGTATATATATATATATATATATATATATATATATATATACATATATATATATATATATATATATATATATATATATATATATATATATATATATATATATATATATATATATATATATATATATATATATATATATATATATACATATAAACATATAAATAGAGAGAAGTCAATATGCGTAAAGATGTATAAGATAATCATTTCCTATACACATACATAAATCTATATCAAACACTAAAGAACTGATAGTACCGTGTTATAAATTGAACAGGCAGCTAAACACAAACCATACTCAGATAAATGAAAACACATATCCAAATGTCCAAATATACTTCTACACTTGGAGACAGCGATATTAGTAAAAAATAAAAATAAAAAAAAAACAGAGATGTTTTGACGGCAGTAAGAGTGCAAGATTTTTAAGTCAAAGGACGGCGTATGAACTTTGCACGTTGCTCCCATGGGAAATACTTCATTATCTTCTAGTATTCCAAGTTGGCAAGTAATTCGAACCTTAGCGTACGTCCATTCATCCATTCATCCATCCATCCATTCATGCATACTTACACACACACACACACACACACACACACACACACACACACACACACACATGCATATATATATATATATACGTATACAGTACATATGTATGTATGTATATATATTGCATTGTCGAACAGGACGTTCATCTTCTAATATACGTGCCAACAAATAGTGAAGCAGTTAACTCATGACGAATGATTCAGCGGTTATTCATAACATATAACTGGTTCAAAGCAACGAATGTTCCGCTGTGTATCCATGACAAATACTAAAATTTATAAGCATATTTCCTTCTAATCACGTCCAACTGCCTTAAAGATATAAAGTAAATACCTGGTAATATAGTTGTTATTATATATGAACAAATAAGGCGGTAAGCCATTAGAATTCTTAGCACCCCAGGCAAAATGCTTAGCTACATTTCGTCCGTCTTTACGTACGTTCTGAGTTCAATTTCTGCTGAAGTCGACTTTGCCTTTCATCCTTTCGGAGTCAATAAATAAGTACCAGTTGAAATCTGGGATGGATTTAATCGACTTATTCCCTTCTTCCAAAATTAGGACCTAATATATATAAACAAGTAAGAGCAGAAATATTTGCACGCCAGGCAAAACGGTTCGCAGCATTTCCTCCATCTTTACGTCAAAAGTTCAAATTCCATCAAGGTCGACTTTACCTTTAATCATTTCGAGGAAATAAGTACCAGCTGAACAGAGGGGTCAATGTAATTGGCATTCGTTCACCCGAGGAATTGCAATAAGTGCCCCAATAATTGAAAACTTTACATATAAACAATTGATTGTTATTCTTTAAAACCTTACGAGGCCTGGGAGTGAACAACTCTAACAAACCGAGGCAGTAATTGAAGCATGCAGCGAACTAATACATGAAAGCTGTATTCTTCAGAGCGATACTACGCCATTTTCTATAGAACGTCATCATTGTTATTTCAACGTGCATCTACTGCCTCTGTTTGTTTACTTACCATGGTGCGCTATATTTGATACGAGTACACAGACAAAATCGCATAAAATACATCCATGAATATACTTACGTATATGTACAAACACACAAAAGGATGTGTGTGTGTGTGTGCGCAAGTGCACGTGTGTTTGTGCGTCAGCGCGCGCGTGTCTGTGTGTATCATATATATATATATATATATATATATATATATATATATATATATATATATATATATATATATATATATATATATATATATGTGAATCTATATTTATGTCTGTGTGCACGTGTATGTGAAAAGGTGTGGGAAGTCTGTGTTAGATCTAAAGGTATCGATTACATATAAGTGCTCGTAAGTTTCATTATACAAATTTTTCCAAATACTTTGAAAACTTAAAATAACTTGTGCAGCCTTGACAGTAAGCAGTACATTCCACTTTAATACATGTGAAATACTCCATTACGTTACAAAATGATATTCTTTATTCTGCTGCATTTTATTCTAAGGAGAAAATACAAACATATTATTATGGAAGCATACATACACACATACACATTCATATATATGTATGTGTATATTCACATAACTATACATACAAATATATGTATGTATAGAAATGCTTTTATTTATGTAAGTGTATATCTGTATACAAGCACATATATACATATATGTATATATACATATTCTTATATATGTGTATGCGTGTGTGTATATATATATTGATACATATATATTTATATATAAATATATATATATACATACACACAAACTCGCACACACTCACAAATATATATATACATACATATATTCCTACGTACATAAGTATTTCTAATTTAATTATAATTTTAATAATTCATCACAAATATAAAATTTTGTTATTTGAGGGAAAAAACAACAGCGGAACGCTACTTATTGCTAAATGTTTTCGAATGTATACCATATATGGCTAAATCTCTGACTTTATGTTAGTTTCCTGCGTGGCACAATACAACGAGTCACTCATGCTTCCTCAATAATTCAATATGCAAGTTTTAAAATATATCAGACGGAATAAGCAATAGAACATAATTGATTTGGATAAATAAGGTATAGCATATTTCTGTATGCATAACTTGGTGATATACAAATTTAATTACAGAAACATTATGTAAAACAAAGTAAAAATTTGATTTTAAACTGTTTATAAATATTTTGTAGTTTATATTCAATGTGTATTTTGATGCTGAGATTTTCTGAAGATATTCATTTGTATGGTGCATTACTAGACGTATTTCGCAATTAAATATATCCACTGAGTCTCTAGTATTAATTGCATCAGTACTGGATACATTATTCACGTTGTTATGATAAGAACTAAGAATATCACGTTAGAGAGAAAAACCTAACTAGCTCAACAAATTTCCTAACACTCATTTCCTCAAATTTGGTTCCAAACAGTGTTGAATTTTTTTCAACAGAGCATTTTATAAGCACAGTTGAGAGAAATGACATTTAAGGAAATATACTGCCAGAATATTTTGTGTCAAACCTACAGAATGAGAAACCCATCGTCCCCATGATCTCAAAGGCATACACGCAGGATTAGTGTTACACATAACGATAATTTACTTCTATATTTGTAGATGATGCAGTAAGCTTAGAAGTTTATTAAATACATGCTAGATCTAAACCTTTTCACGCTTTGCTCTTAAAACTTAAATATATGATTAGAAAATTAACTGATATATGATTAAACAAACTCAAAAATATTGAACCGATACGAAAACAGATTCTCAATATCTTTCTAAGCAGCACGTAATTGAGAGGACAGATTTATCAAGTGCATTCTTGACGGAGTGTGTAATTCCAATGTTATTAATAAATAATTAACAGAGTTAAACCTGAATAGTTTTATTGCTAAAAGTGTCACAAAAGTTATAGCTATCTGTTATAGTAATTCTTACATTATTAAAATGGATTCCCCGTTGGCCTTTATTTCAAAGTAAATGATATTATGTTGTTCAACTATAATTAAGTAATCAGGTGAATAGTAAAATTAGTGAATAGCAAAATTGTTGGGTAAAATCGCTCTAGATTTTAATTTCAGTGATACATATGTTAAGGAAATAATATCCAGCAAATCATTTGAAAATTCTCTTAAGTACAAGCAAGGTATATTTAAAATACTTGTAACATATTATATCTGACTCGTGTGTTCTTTAAATATATAATTTTTAGTCGAAAGCTGATAACAAATGTAATTAAGTACATCAAACAACTGATTTCCGCAGTCACGATGTTCCTGGATGTGAGGTACCTAATTTTTGATAGGTTGCTGGAGTAACCATTTGTTAAATGAGTGACAATTTTAGAGAGAAGATTGATGCCGATGCTTAGAATATATATCGATTTTATTGTTGAATATAAATCATATCAATGTGTTAACTAATATGAGGGACAATATTATTGCTCTGGTAATTTGAATTACGTAACGGAAGATAATATATGATGACTTGATATATGAGGATGGGGTCAAGGGACTGAGGATTCAGATGATTGAAAGTAAACACACACGCACACACAGACGAACACACACATAATGCAATATATTTTTATTAATTACTTTTTAATTCGATTAAATAAAATACAATTTTATATTGGAAGTACATTGATGAAATCACTTCTGCATTGGGTTGGAATGTGACTTTATTTTGTTTGTTACTGTATGACAAAAGGTAATTGGCCGAAATCGTATTGTGAATAACCAAAGAATATTACTGTCATTGTCATGTATCCAACTGACTTTATTATTTTCTACTCTAAGTACAACGCCCGAAAATTTTGGGAAGGGAGCCAATCGATAATCATACATTGACCCCAGTACGCAACTGGCACTTAATTTATCGACCCCGAAAGGATAAAAGGCAAAGTCGAACTCGGTGGAATTTGAACTCAGAACGTAACAGACGAAATACCGCTAAGCATTTGACCCGTCGTGTTAACGCTTCTTCCAGCCTTAAAAATAAAAAAAGTCAATGAAATATCGACGTCAGTGTAATAAGACATAGAGCTTCTATGCCTTCATTGTCATACGTGAAAAAAAAATTGTTGTTACAATATCATCTTGCGCATGCATGTCATGCCCACATTATCTGTTGCTTGATTTTTTAAATGCAACTTAAGAAAGAAACAGCCGAATTGAGACAGATGCAATGATAAGGGTGTATGCAAATGAATGTGGGTGAGTTGCATTGGTGAGGCGCTGAGCCCATTAGAAATTGTGGTTTAGTTTGATGTTCTGTGATGGATAAGTAGAATCACCTCGGACAGAATTGGATGAATTATTCAACGAAATGTAGGTCCAGTTTTGAGCAGACTTGAATTGAACAAATTTCCAAGGATGAAACTGAATACACAAAAGATTTAATCTATCAGATAAAAAATAGTTCGGCATCTCGAAAGCAATCAGAAATGTAGCCAAAGAGAAAAATACATTCTAAACAAATGAGATCTTGTTAATAGAACATTTATCTTCATTCAGTTAAATAACAGATTGCATTAGCTAGACCTTGCACAGAATCTTAGAAAATCTAATGTAGATGATGAAGTTAATTTGATTGCCGGGGGTTAGTATGGAGAAATTAAGTGCCATTTCGTCTGCAAGTAACCATCTAATGAAATCTGTTCGTAGATAAGGAAATGTAATTCTACATACTTCATGAAAAAAATTCAACTAACTGAACCAATGCTTCATGAATATTTATTTCATGAAGCACATTGTGAAACATTTAGATAACGTGTCGATAATCATATTTCTGGTTCCTATCAGATCCTATTCAAATATTTCTAACGTTGTGTTTTCATTAATAGTCGCTAGATAATTATCGTAAAACGTTGAAATGTCACATCGTCCTGACCTCTTGTTGAATCTATATAAACGTCATTCAAAAACTTCAGATGAACCTATTGTTAACAGCCGCCGATAGATGTTGCCTGAGATTTTTGGAAATATATAAACTAATGATAAAAGCTATTATACGAAAAAATGATGAATAAGCAGATAGATTTTCCACAGATAAGAATCTGTTATTTAAAAGAGAAAATTCATATAATAACTTGAATTGGGTTTTTCACAATCTTTATGAAAACATATATCGATTAAATGAACAACAAATCCTTCGATAAAAGAACAGAAGCATTTTCTGTTTAAGATTGATTTATAGTGTATTGGGGAGCAGTAAGTATTAGATTATATATATTTTTGCTGTTGTTTGTAATGATACTTTCTTTATAAAATGTCCTTCTTTTTCGGAATGCAAGATAGCCAAAATAGCTTATCAATAGAAAAAATGCATTACACTATATATAATTTCCTACCATTATGTGTCGAGTTTAAATGTCATCATTGTCATACTTATTTTGTGTGAATATAGTCAAACATGTGAATGAATATCTGCCGGTCGATATTCAAGGACAGCAAAGAAATCTAGCTGCAACAGCCATGAGAAGAAAAACGTTCAGGTAACGCTTTTAAAACAAGCTCTTCCTCGGGAGAATGCGAAATATTAACATCGAATGGCCTTTGGAGTTTGGAGTCTCTGTAGCTGCTTTTGGAGACCGTCTGTAGATATTACAGAGCCTATGCGCGCTAACAAAAGGAATACAATTATTATAAATCATAAGCTGCAGTGTAAGGCTTCTTGGTTATTAGTCGAATGGTTATATTTTGCATGCGATTGATAGTTTAAGCTTGCTGCAGCTATACAATATGTCATATATTCAATGTAGATGTATAAGAAAATTCAGTCCTATTAACGCTATTACTTGTAAGAGTGTGTACAATTGTTGGGAAATTGAACGAGGTAAACAAATTATTAAAATATACACCATGGTGTCACATGAGAAATAAATATCTCCCCCACCACCCTTTCAAGGGAACTCGAAAAATTTGTATTCGTACAGGCAATCAACCAAACAAAAGCATAAATGGAAACGAAAGAATGTCCTGTTAGATATGAATTTCGTTCAGCTAAGCACAATCTAACGCTTTTCGCGGAAATGTGCGTAATAGATTAAATCTACCACAAATCTAAAAGGTATAGAATGAAAGGTTAGAAGTCAATGAAATACTTTATTGGAACAGATGAACTCTGTCAATTTACCCTATAGACAATCATTATTTATCGAACAACAAAAATTACTCATCGTTAGTTTAGTAATGTTCATTTCTAAAGTTGGCACAAGGTTAAACATTTCATGAAGGGTAATAGTCGATTAAATTACTTTTGAGCTCGAAATGCATTTCATCGACTTCAGAAAAATGAAGGTTAATATTCCTTTCACTCAAATCTAAACGGCCGTCAGTAAATCGTAAAGAAATACTTGAATGATTTTCGTCCGACACAATAACGAGTATGAAAATATATTGCGTTTGCTGCTCCTTTATACTGAGAGTTTAAGATGAAAATTCGAAGACGAAAGAAGCCGTAGGTCACAGGGAAGCATTCAACCTCTGAACATCATTTCTCAGGCATCAGCTAGCTGCAAATTTTTACCATATCCCTTCACGTCATACTCAGATGTTATTCAAAAACTTGTATTATGTCATTTCCATACCTATATTGCTGGGACATTCTCCAGACATGTCAATACTCATTAATATTAGGAATTGATAGGGTCTTCGTGGATGAGCGTACAATTTTATGTTCTAAATTTAAAAGTTGCATATTTAACACTCGAAGTTTACAAAAATGATGTAGAGTGCTATTGAAATTAATGCAGGTTTTGTTGCTGTGTAATGATCTTATTATTTCAAATAATAATTCTAACCTTATAAAATCGCTGCAAATGATGGAAGCCAGCATTTTTCTTCTTTGATTCTACACTTTCAGTTATTTTGTTAATCAGGTATTTAAATTTACCAAACTTGCTTCTATTTTGTTTGTCGTATAATTATTTTGTTATTTTTCAGCAATTATTTCGACTGCACATAATTTTCCAGGTGTTAAACTTTTGTTCCATCATATCCAATTAACTAAAACTTTTTTTATATTAAATTCAATCTTTCTTTTATTAAGTGCTGGAAAAATAGATTTCAAATTTTGTACGAAAAAATAAATGTCCCGTGTAATTTTAACTCTACTTTTAAACCACATACATGATTAATTCGAAATAAAGCCAATTTTTTTTCATACTATTTTGGTGAGGTTATACCACTTTCTCAAAATAAGCCACAAATCCCCATCCCACGTACGTTAATTGCTTTTTTTTTATGAACTCTAGTTGTTGTAAATATGTTTCAGAACTTCAAAGTAATTCACTATTAGAACTACAACGATATAAATCTGTTTCTCACATTTTGAAACCACTCAATCTATCATGAATTATTGTTGATTTTAATTCTTGGTTTTATTTAAGTGAAACATCGTAAACACTTACTTGGAGTGGCTTGCTAAACACATTGTACTACTGTTTGTCCACTTTTTAGTGCTTCCATTTTAAGTGAAAATAGATTTTATATTTGAAATTCATTTAACCTGTTGACATGCCTCTGTCACTAAACACGTTTTAAGTGTCATATCAAACATTTGTTTATCATTGTTTACTGCTAACAACACAAAATTTCACAGTATAACACAGAGTAACATATAATTTCCTTATTTGACAGCGAAAAGACCTATGACTAACATGATCTATTACACTTAGCTTATCAGTGCACTAATCCGTAGTACGGTCTGTTTATAAGTTAATCATTATGTTTGAGAGAAATTACACATGTAACTTTTACACACTCCTTGTAACTGACAGTTTACCCAGTGCAGAGAGTTTGGTAAACGGGACAGTTTTGTGAAGTTTATTGCAAAAGTACTCCTGTATTTTTGAACATCAGACACAAAGCGACTTTGTAATGCAATATGTTATATATATATATATATATATATATATATATATATATATATATATATATATATATATATATATGTATGTATGTATATATAAGTAACCATGCAACCACATGTGAATCGTTTTTTTCCTTCGTCTTCCTTTTCTCTAGGATTTTCATCTGTCTCCTGTATCTGAAGAAAAGCTTTACTCAAAACATAAAACCACCTTTCTTTCCTTCCCTGAGCGTCGTCTGTTAATACTGTGCATGTACCACAACCTTGCGTTGTTGCTTGTTTCTTGTATGTGTTCTTCGTTTTTGGGGGATTTACTATATAAACAC
>NC_142939.1:30045192-30065192 GCF_046866305.1 Octopus bimaculoides
CACACACACACACACACACACATTTATAAAAGCACACGCCGGTAATCACGAGTTTAAATTGGTGTATAGTAGACATATGTATGTATATACGTATGTATATATATATATATATATATATATATATATATATATATATATATATATATATATATATATATATATATATATATATATATATATATATATATATATATGTATATATATATATGCGTGTGTGTGTGTGTGCGGGACTGTATGAGTGTTTCCTTTCGTTGAACCGCAGAAAATCACTTACTCCTCACACACACCTATCTGTGTTTTTATGTGTGTGGTATTAACTATGTATTTAAGAAAGTATGTGGCGAGCGTCGCTGTAGTAACATGTAGTAAACGCTGTAGTAACATAATATCCCATTGCTATCTTTGTTCTCGCCTTCACTGATATAAGGTATCCTCTCTGCATTACTACCTTTCTCTCAGACTAACAATTTTTGCAACCTTCTCATTTGATCACATGATTCGCCCAATGCCCCTGCGGGGCACCTTATTACATTATTGATTTTTATTGAAATTCAATTAGCCTATTATTAAACTGGATGTTAGTGCGACATGCATGTAAATTCTCGTGAATATTGCTTCGCTTGTTTAGCCACACAGATGGCAACAGAAAGAAATTGGCATTGATATATATATATATATATATATAATAAGTATATGATTTAATATATCAAACAAAGTTTAGCAGATTCATTCCTATTTATGTAATGCAGGAGATTAGATGCTAAAATAGATTATAGTTATATTTTCCATGTTGCTATACAATTTGTTTCGTACAGAGAGTCTCAGATATTCAGAAACGGAAAGTCGTAATAGTCATATCTGTACTCGTCAGTAGCTTATATAAAAACTAAAAAAGACGTTTGGAGTATATAATTTTTTTCTTACTTGTCATTTTGGGATTAGTATATTCGTCCTTGCAGTCATATCAATTTGGATCAAGACTAAAAAATATGTATATTAACTGGATGCTAATACATGTAATATCAGAAACTGAAATTCTCTCTATGAAATCCGATATGTGACTAATTTAGAATCCCTAAATGAATTTTATTACTGGGCAGGTTGTATTTGTATGTACTTTGAGTAATACTAGGTAAGGAAGTATATGAATTTTCAAATACAAATTTAGTTTTTACTTAACCCTCAGTTCTCCATTTGACTTTAGATATTTTTAAAAGAATTGTTGCTTAGCGATAGTATTAAAGAATAATTTCTCATTTATAAAATTAAGTATTTATTGTAAATAATAGGTCTAATATTCATTGACAAATATAAGTGCTATATTTCGTAGTTAATTATCTAGGCACAGATAGATACATTTAAGACGATTTAGAAATATATACTACATGGATAAGGCATAAAAACGGGGATTATTTACGATATAAACTTATAAATAATCAGTTATAGAGCCATTTGGAATATAAGAAAAGTTTTTCTTTAATGGATGTCAAAACAGTTGTCTTTTCTAGTTTTCATATCAGCTTCTGACGACTACAAATATGACTTTTACGATTATTTATGAATATCTGAGTCGTTCTGTACAAAACAAATTGCATAGCAACATGGAAAATAAAAACTATAATCCAATTTAACATATAATCTTCTCCATTACATAAATTTGGATTTGTTGAACTTTGTTTAATAAGTTAAACCATGTACTGACTATTTCTATACAAGCTTTCATACATTTACGAATTTATATAAGAAAATTCAAAAGTAAAGTATGGAAATAATTCGAATTAAAAAATATGCATAAAAAAATATATAATACATATGTGTGTGAACGCGTGTATGTGTGTGCATGTATATATATATATATATATATATATATATATATATATATATATATATATATATACACTCACATATATGTATATATACATATATGCACACGCACACAGATATATTCATATATGTGTGTGTGTGAATGCAGGTGTGTGAATGTATGTCTGTATATATATATATATATATATATATATATATATATATATATATATATATATATATATATATATATATGTATATATATATATATATATATATATATGTATATATATATATATATATATATATATATATATATATATATATATATATATATATGTATATATATATATATATATATATATATATATATATATATATATATATATAACGTGAGAGAGTTAGGGGTTGGGGGTTCAACCCACTAAGGGATAGTATCTATCCAGTATACTGCTGGGAGGGTACCCAATTATTGCTACACTAGTGCTATACTAGGTGCAATCAGTGGGAGCGGCTAAAAGTGGAGGTTTTACCCAAAATTTGTATAACAATTAGAAAATGGAGGATAATATGCTGAACCCAACTACTTGCAGACGGTGTATCCCGTTAAATTCATTAATTTAATTCATAGCAAAAGTGACAAAGAAAGAAAGAAAAAGAAAGAAAGAACCAAAGCACAGGTGTTCATGGCAGACTATGTTATTTTGCCAACCTGGTTTACATATAGAAGTACAAAGTACATAAGGAATTAGAGGATGAACAGAAGTTTAGTCTTACGGCTGTTTCGGCCTAGTTTTAGCAAGCCCCATTCTATCCGAATATTCCTTTCCGGAGTGATTATCGGATGACATTTTGAAATGGGGTTACATGCCCGAACCGCTAGGCCTCTTCAGAGATTCACAAAGGGTTTCATACAAATGTAGAGCAAGAGGTAAAAACAGAGGTGTGGTAGAGACCAGAAGAAAAACAACAGCACAAATAAGACAGAAATAAAAATAAAAAATAGAATTAAAATCAAAATTAAAATAAAAATAAAAATATAAACAAAAATAAAAATAAGGGTACAGCAGGAAAAAAAATAATAAAGAATACATAAATGAAAAATGAAGGTATAGCATGTGGGACATGCAAAAATATAAAAAAGATATATGTCAAAAAACCCTTAAAAATACAAGGCACAGAAAGAGCCTACAAACATTATAGATAGGTAGCTATAGACACTCCAATGCATATATATATGTGTATGGGTTCGTGTGCACAGCCTTACTCGGATGTCCCCTTACTCCCATGTGTGCATATACAAGTTTTTATAAGCAAACATTCCACCATATACGTTGTTTGTGGCATCAGCGCTATTAGCCGTATCTAGAAAGCTGTAAGTGTTTATTAGAAAGGAGGTTTTGTTGAGTGTGTGTGTGTCATTTCTGTATATATTGGAAGGTTCTATGTAGAAGTTCATTTTATACAAGTTATTAATGTTCTAGTAGCAATAACAGTGATAGTGACGATGATGGTGACAACAACAACAACAATAACAACAACAACAACAACAACAACAACAACAATAATATGCCAAACTTTCAAACTTAGCGGTGTACGATATCCTGTTGCCTCTTCCAACGGCTCTACCATTCTGCTGCTAATGGGGGAGGGTTAATTACTACCGTTAACTTCCCTCCTTCCAATTGGGTAACTATTGTTTTAAACTGCCTACGCTTAGCTACGGTTGGATAGCCACTGGCCGGACAAGATGCTAGCCTGCCTGCGCACATCCCCCCACACACGCGTGCTATGTATATCTCCCCGTACTCACGCTCATGCGTGCGTGTATGTATATACACATGTATGCGCGCAGCCACACATCTCTTAATTCTACTATATACTCACGGTGAGAGGGTAAAGTTCCCAATGTAATGGCAATAGAGTTAAATTGGTAGACTTTCAAGAAGACTACCCGCCGATAGCCACAACAGTAACAATGAGGATAAATACATTCTCATCTATACATATCCATATATGCACCCTTATACACATTATGTCCCCTCACATATACCCATACTTATTCATACATACACAACTGTGTGGCCAACTATCATTACATCCGCATGTACACAACTACATACCTACCTACATACTCACCTATACATATACACATACATAAATACACACACACACACACACACACGCACACACAAATAGATGTACACACACACATATACTTATACATGTATACACACACACATATACTTACACATACACATACACATATATACACATATATATATATATATATATACATATATATACATACATATATACATATACATACATCCATATAGATATCCACATCCACATACGCACACGCACGTGCACACATCCACGCGTGCACTCACAAGCAAATAGATATGCATGTGCATACACACAGGAGGAGTATCTCTAGTAATAGAAGACCAACGACAACAAAACAATACCAACGACAACACATGTAGGTACATCTACATGTGCACACGCATATACACATAGCTATACGCATAGCCACCTCTATTAGTTTTGATAAAGGGGCCGTGTCTGCAGTGCTACCCATTTTCTAGTGTGTCTTCCTGCCTATATGTTAATATCAAGCTAGGTTTACCTCCTAATTTCTGTAGCTATATATATACACACCCACTCACACATATATACACACACACACACAAATATACATATATATACACACACATACATACATATATATATATATATATATATATATATATATATATATATACACATATACATACACATGCACATGCACATCTATGTACCCACATATATGTTCACCTAAGTATCAAGTGTTAGCCAGCCCAATGTCAGCAGGGTATAATTAGTTATCGCTAGCGAAAAGCGGTGTCCTAGTACTAGGTATCTTCTAATATTAGATATATGTATGTAGATAACAAAATTACATATGCCATAACCTAGCATAAGAATAGTGGTTAACTTAAATATGTATTATTTAAAACATGTGCGGTATCTAGACCTGAGTTCTACTTGAATTTAGAGAAAGTACATCCAATTCTGTGAAGGCATGAAACGTTTCTTTCTTTCAAACTATTAATAATCGGGATTTTGGTCCTAATTAGGAAAAAGATTTAATTGATGCATAATAAGCATTTCCTATTTCTGTTATTATATGCAGGTGCGGATGCTAATATTTTCCAGTGCAGGTTAAAGTTGATGCCCTTATCCTTTAGTTCCCATATGTAGTTACTTAATCCGGTAGAATTCCTTCTGTTCCCGTTCCTAAACGTGTAGTTGTGATAATTAAACCTACGTTTCATACTATTTTTAGTCGCACCCACGTATGCCCTGTTTTCATACTTTGTGTTTACCACACATTGGTATACCACTTCCCTTCTCATGCAGCTATTTCCGAACACGCAGCTTTCCTTTACTCTACAATTGCGAGTTCTACCTAGGTTCCCATAGTTAGTGTGATTAGTGCTAGTATTTGTTATGCTACTGCCATTTATTGCGTTTCCATTTAACCCCATATATATATATATATGTATAAATATATATATGTATAAATATACGTATATATATATATATATATATATATATATATATATATATATATATATACATATATATATATATATATATATATATATATATATATATATATATATATATATATATATATATATATATATATATATATATGTAAGTTTGTGATTGTTTGTGGATATGCGCGCATGTATGAGTACGTACATACATATATGTTTGTGTATGTGTACATGTATGTATACCTGTTCGTGTGAGTTTGTACATATGTAGATGTTGTGAACGCAGGAGGTTTATGTCTAAGTATTGTGAGAATATGGTTACATGTATTTTTTATCTTTATTTTTTTCTCCATCTACTAGAGTTACTTCCCTTTTATCTAACAGCTTTTACTTAAGGGTCTTTCATAGCGTCTGTTGCCATTAATAATCGACGAGAATGTACAGAAGTTCTTTTCTCCGACATTCGAAACTCCGAGTACTATAATTACAAGGATAAATGTATATAAGAATTTGTCAAGTAGCCAGCGTGCGTAAACAACCAGTTCAAGAAAAGAATTAATACAAAATATATAAATACTTATATAGATTGTATCGTTATATATTATTTAAAATTATACGGAATATATTCAGTACTGAATTATTCCGACTATGCACGTTTACAGAGATGTGATTTGAGAAACCCGCCTTTTACATGGATACATAAATGTGACCATTTGTATATGCTATGGTGGAAGCGTTTGCTTTTCACTTGGTATGTACAAATGTTCATTCTTGTGTGTTTTGATTATGTTTGGACTGATGAATGGAAAGTGTATTATGTACGCTAACCATGAAACCATTAATGATTTGCGACTAAATCTGTTTTTAAGAGGTCACTTCGAAGTTGCATTGCCCCGCTTTTGGTTGCCGTGTTATATTTATTAAAGTAGTTTCATTTCCTGGTCCCATTACAGCGTGAGGCATTTACTTGTAATAATAATCCTTAATTTAATTAATGCATATATATATACATACATACATATATATATATATATATATATATATATATATATATATATATATATATATATATATATATATATATATATATATATACAAATTAAAAGGGTAAAGTATTATCAATTTATTAATTAATAAATCAATTAACAATTAACAATTTTTACCAAGCCCATCGGTATGAAAGCACCATTATTGGTGGAGAACTTATTTAAAAGCTTATATATATTTATAAATATAATTAAGGGATCAGCAAATATTTGCTTCACCATATACCGAAGTTCAGAAATAGCAGCTAAAAAAGCTGAGAATCCCACAGATAGCATCACTTATATATATATATATATTAATATATAATTATTGCATACATACATACACACACACACACACACGCACGCACACACACACACACACACACACACACACACACACACACACACACACACACACACACACACATATATATATAAATGAGGATAAATGAGGAATGATAGAAACTTGAAAACACTCAAACTTATAAAATATTTTTTGGCTATTACTTTCAGTACTACAAGAAAGCCGTGTCACGCAATCTAAGTTTTATTCTTGGTAAGCATACATTTTGTTAAGACGTAGTCAGGAAATAACCTTATACCACCTAATGTATTCTGATAAGGTTTTCTAATAAACCTACACACTGTGTTGTGCAACAATGAGGCATATGCGTTGTGTGAAGGATGATGTATATTTTACTACTAAATGTACTGACTGCTTTCTTTCATAGGACAGAAAATGACAGAGAAAAGGCAAAAATAAGATTAAACATTAACATTTTAAATTGTATAGTACGAAATTCATGATAACAGAAATTAGTGTTTGCCAATATGTGGTTTATCACCGTTATCAGCTAACGCCATAATCTTAAAATAAACTTATTGTTTATCTTTTTGAACAGTTTGTTTTTTTTCTGACAGTTTTATGCGGGAGGAAATTTCTTACTTTTCTTTTTCTTATCAAGGCATTCAGTAACACCGTTTTAGCTTAGTTTTTAGCGTTTACATAATTCTATTATCTCTCCTTTCTCCGCACAACTATCAATCATTTCATCTTCCCTTCTCTTCTATTTGTTAGTTTCCGTGTGGACTGAGTAAAATGCCTTTTGTATTGCTCGTGTCGTGTAATTATTTTATTAGCTTTTACCTTAATCTTCTCTATTGTGGTCGTATACTCATAATTTAAAAATATTTTCTATTTATATGATGCATATATTTCCCTTAATCCTGCTAAATTTAAATCTGCTATTTTGTTTGGATTAATTTTAATATAGTCATTTTTTTTTTCATTTACTTGAGAAATCATGCTATTTGATTTATCGTCCATTTGAGGATATAACTATAACTTATCAAGCCAGTTGCTGTATACATTATTTGTTTTGCATTAAACTCTGTAATACTATTTAATATAATTCATCTATAATATTTCCTTCTTTCTCGGTATAGCTCGTTGATATTAATTATTTGCGAATTTGGGGTTGATGCAAATCTCTTGTTTCAGTCTCTGTTTTATTTTGTAAATGTTTCTGATTCAAGTTTTCCTAAGGTTATTCTTAGCTAATCCTAATCTCATATAAGTTTCTGTAGAAAATTCGGGTAATCCTTGCTGTAGTGCCTTATCTGAGTATTCCAACTGATTTTTATATATAAATAATAAATGATTGCACTTTGTTAGTATCTGTATCCGAATTCAATCTGGTTTAATATGTTGTTTAAAAATTGTAGCAACATATAGAAAGACAGTGAGAGAGAGAGACAGAGAAAGAGAGAGAGAGAGTTAAAGGGAGACTAAATGCATTCGATTTAACTTGTTCTAATGGAGTTAGTACGAATGGTAAATCTGTTAAAATGAACGAATGGGTAAATCTGTTAAAAGCCTCTTTAGAAGTCAATACACGTCATATTAAATACCTATTTACTCATGCTCCGTCTTCAATAATTTCAAGCCGTTTCAGATACAGCGCTTCATCTGCTTTACTGAAAACAAGTTAATTCCTCCGGTGGTTATTTGATCTCTGCAATCCGTTTCAAGACTAAAATTGTCTGTATTCCAGTTACCTATTGTGATATTTTCTCTCATACTGCCAATGTCTTATTAAACATCTTTATAAACATCTTATGAGTTATTTTAAAGCATTTTAAACAGAAGTTTGGAACTTGTTCATATTCTGATGCCTGTCAGCTGTTTTTAGATATATGTAATTATTACACACCTTTAGCAAATTACCCATTTCAAAATTTACACGTCATACGACATATCTATCGTAGATGAAAAGTAGGATTGCTGGCTTCATTGGCACTAGCAGCGACGTCAACTAACACGTCTCCAACCATTTCAAAGATTCTCATAGAGAGAGCTCCGAGTAAGGATACTTACACATCTACAAAAATATAAATGAAAACAGATTATTCTCCAAAACGCTAAAATAACATGGCATTAACAAGCTCCTAGAAAATGATAAGGAACGAAGGTTGTATATAAGACAGAACTCATTTGTTGGAGAAATATATTTAGGGAAGGCAAGGCAGAATGTAGGAAATGTCTAGTTTATCAAAAGTGCTCTGGAAACTTATATTCACCCGAAGGAAAGGAATGACATCTGCTCCTTGGACTCGGAAATGCCATATAGAAGTGAATGATTCTATATGCCTGGTTTTGGAGACCGAAGACGACACAATAAAATGCCACCATCCACATTTCTATTCAAAAGGATCGGGACTCTTTGTCGCAGCTTTCACAAAAAACAAAAAAACACGACTGATATGTGGTAAGTGCATACAGAATCAGAAACAAAATGGGATCCACTGCGTTGTAGGAACGGAAAATGTGCACATCACAATAGGAAGTTAAAATAAGTTTACCTGTCTGAGGTTCAGTATGGTGGGTTGAGATGCCAGGATTGAAAAAGCACTAACACATAAATTTGTGGACTACAGCAAAGGCACTAGTAACAAAAGCTACAGTTCGTGGTTACTGCTATCTCTGTTTACAGTGTTACGCCAATTACATCTCGCGGAATGATGTATGTGCCACCACCAAGAGTACCTGATAATTGAGGAGTGAAGTGAGATCGCCTCCTCCAGCCCAACACTAGCAAAAATCTGTGAAATAGGACCGTCTGTCCGTATACACATGATGTTAGAATGTTACTTATAGCAAAATGAGGATGAAGAAAATGTGAGATAAAAGAGCAAAAATAAAAACAAAAGGTTAGAATCTCTCTCATATATCAGCCCAGGCACAGGAAATGCTCGAGATAATCTTCAATGATCCAACACGTGAGTCAAAACGTAATGTATCTGAAGACGGATCTAGTAAAAAATGCATGATGTCAATTGAGGTGGATTTGTTCGACGAATGGTACGAATGCATAGAAAAAAATTTTGGCAAAACACACACCAGAATCAACCAACATCTGAAGGATATACCTAGAGCATATTGAAAAATTACATGATTCGGCGAAGCCCAAAATTGCAGAGGCATTTTCGGAAGATCATAATTAAAACAAAGGGTAGTCACATTTGCTCTGCGCTTAGATCGTATCTAATAAGTCTTACAGAAATCGTATTTTGAAGTATCGTTTTTTTTTTTTCTCCCAAAAACTTCCATTACACATTCTGACAAAGGGCTTTTTTAATAATTGTATCTAAATTTCCGAATGAATAATTTTAATGAAAATAACAACAAGAACAACAGCAACAATAATACCCACTGAATCCACCACTAACACTACTACTACTGACAACAACAACAACAACAACAATAATAATAATAATAATCGTTCATGTTATGCAAGTAAATATACATTCATTCATTGCAAAATCAGTCTTACAATTTTCTGAACAATTTTGGATGACTAGTTTTGCGTTGAATGTATGGGAGTTTGTGGCCAATAAAGACATTATCATCATCATCATCATCATCATCATCATCCTCATCATCATCATCGTCATCGTCGTCGTCGTCACCGTTGTTGTCGTCATCCTCATCATCACCGTCGTTGTCGTCGTCATCATCATCATAATCATCTTCGTTATTATGATTATCATCATTATTAATTGCTATTAATAATTATTTTACAAAACGCTATATCGTTCATTATGGAAGTATTGGCGTAGTATTTCGGTCATCGAATTATTAATCTATTTAAGGGAAATAACTATTTTGGAGAAAATATTAATATCACAAAGACAAAGTCAATATGAAAATACACAAAATCTATACACGGATGAGATAATTCTGTAATACGAAATTAAAGTCAAACTCACAGACATATCAAAACACACTCGTGCCCGGTTACACACATATAGCAACAGCATATCACAGGCACACACACACGCACACACACACACACACACACACACACACACACACACTCACACACACACACGCACACACATATATACACATTTATAAAAACGTAGACATATATATGTACATACATACGCTCATACACACACACATATATGCATATAATTGGGTTTATGTGAGCATCTGTGTGTATGTAGTATGTATCCCTTAACGTATTGGCATATAGAAGATGGTGCGCACATATGTTATGTACTTCTATGATGCCTATGAAAGAGAATATAGAGAATATATGTATATATGTGTTTGTACGTGTGTGTGTGTGAATGAGTTTATGTGAATGAGTCTATGTGTGTGTGTATATACATATATATATATATATATATATATATATATATATATATATATATATATACAAACATTTTTATATGTGTGTGAGTCTATCATTTTGTATATCTGTATATGAAAAGAAAAAAAAATATTGATTCAAAGCCTTACCTTCACAGATCGCTACTCCGAGTGTCACGTTGCCGAAGGTAGCAATGCGGAACCACAGAGTAGCGAACTGTGAAGACAGCTTTGAATAAAAATTAATCAATTCTACTTAACGACACACTAGCCGGTGTGCGCGCGCAAGCGTGCATGCATACGTGTATATATATATATATATACATATATATATATATATATATATATATATATATATATATATATATATATATATATATATATATATATATATATATATATATATATATATATATATATATATATATATATATATATATGTATTTATACTTACATATACACATGCGTGTATTAATGGTAATGAATGTAGGAAGGTTTTACTTGTGCCACGCAAACTTGCTCATTAGAGAATTACGCTTGTATGCATGTATATTTATCGAGTTGTGTACATGTCTAAAATATATCAAACAGCTACATCAACTTGCAAGCATATGAAGATGCGACATAGTAAAAGGCAGTAATGCTCTATAGGCAGCGTAGAAATAACCCACAAGCTGGCTGTTTCAAACTACGCAGGCAATTCCTTTTGCAAATTGAAAGAGGAAAGCTGTGTGTGGTTGTATGTCTATGCTAGAGAGAGACACAGGGATATAAGTATAGATCATTATATAAAGAAAATTTATTTGATCGAAAGAAGAAACCATTATCGATATGTCTGAATACACTGGTTATTTTTATAATAAGGTTATCGACAACAGAAACAACCATTTTATAAAGTATCACAGGAGCAATATTTCTATAAAAGCTACATCAACAACAGCAACTGCAGATACGGTAACAACAACAATATCCATGATAAGAAAATGGAGACGCATTGCAACCGAATAATTACAACATAACCAACAAAGATAGAGGCTAGTACGACAGTACCAAAAACAATAGCCATACTAACTTAAAACCGTGAAAAACACTAGCATAACAAAAGAAGGCGCTACAGAAACAAACTTTTTCTCTATAGTCCATTCTAACATATATGCATGCAAAAAAGGCAACTAGTTTACTTTGAATAAAACGAGAAGACCCGTCGTTTAATGTACTGTTATGCAAGCTGCGAGTTTTTTCAATCAGGCTGGCTCAACTGGAGGAAGGTGTCTGATGTTGAAAAAGCTGAAACCCTCTGAGACACCTAACCCCTCACTGTTACCAACTCACCGAACAACCGTGAAATGTATCTTGGAATCATAATTGGGTCATTCAATAAATAATGGCTTTTTTTTCAGATGTATGGACAAAAAGATGGAGTTGAATGGGAAAAACTACCTGCATCAACTTGCTATAAAAGCAGATAGTAATTTTCCATTTTTACATATCTTTAGTGCAATCTGCGAAGAGTGTGCTTCGATTTTAACAATTATGTTTTCAAAGCTATAATGGAAATGATAAAGGAGCATATTCGGCATGTTTTGCTTTAAGAGTTCAATAAAGGCAACAACGCAACTTAAAGTGTGAGGAATATTAATGCAGTATATGGGGATCGGACAATAAGCACAAGCCAGTGTTAACAGTGGTTCCAGAAATTCGGAAGCGGAAACTATAGCCTAGACTATAGCCTCACCCTGGAAGATCTGTAGAGCTCGAGGAGGACGTCCTGCAAACCCTGATGGAATAAAATCCCATCGCACCTGTTGAAGAACTTGCAAAGAAGCTTTGATTTTGTCATTCAACATTCAGCGACACCTGCATACCATCGGAAAAATCAGAAAATTGGGTCAAACTTTCCAAGTCTAATCCAAGTCTAATTAAGGTGTGCTCTTCTTTACAGTCACGTCTCATTTTGGCCCGAATAGTGACTGAGCTGCGAGAAATAGGTTCTCTATAAAAATGTCAAGCACCGAAGACAGTGGGTTGCGAAAGGAGAAACACCGGCACTTTAGGCTAAAGAAGGTCTTCACCTACGTAAGGTGTTGTTATCTGTTTGACATTTAATCCACTGAAATTTTAAACCCAAACCAAACGATTACAAAGTAGTTCTACTGCGAAAAGCTTGAGCGGCTTAAGTCAGCGCTAGAAGAAAAACGACCATCATTGATTTCGAAACAAAAGGTTTTCTTCCATCGACCACATATATCCAGGATGACAATCCAAAGGTTGGAACAGTTTGAATGCGAAATGATGCCCCACCTATCATATTCGACGGAAATTGCCCCATCTGATTATCATTTATTCCGTAGTCTTCAAAATCATTTGGACAAAAAAAATAAAAAAATTATGGAAATTTAATACATTATATTTTTCGTGACGAAGAGAAAGTTGCAAGAATATTCTCATAATTTGCACTATTCGCCTTTCTACAAATGAAGAATGTAGTAAAAAATTGCAAGGAAAAAAAAGCAGAAAAGACTGTGCGCAGTTATTTAAATTATGATGGAAACTCAAAAGAAAAAAAATAGCATATTATAGAGAGTTAGATCGCGAGTAACTCGTAATGTTTGGAAGATGTTATTAGTTTTCTTTACTGTTTGGGTATAAATGCTGTAAGTCTTTCTTCATGCATTTGTATGTTTTCTATGCATATTATAGCATATTTTAGAGTACATTATTTACATTATTTATAGTTAACAGATATTTGTCCTCATCTTGTTTGTTGTTAACACAACGTTTCGGCTGATATACGTTCCAGCCTTCATCAGGTGTCTTGGGGAAATTTCGAACCTGGGTACTCATTCCTAAGGTATTTTTCGATGTTGTTGTTGTTGTTGTTATTATTATTATTATTATTATTATTATTATTATTATTATTATTATTATTGTTATTATTATTTTTAGTCAGGTCACTGACTGCAATCGAACTCGGAATCTTGGGGTTAGTAGCCCGCACTCTTAACCTCCGAAATTCCGAGTTCGGTTCCAAGAAGTGACCTGCACAATAATAATAGTAATAATAATACAATACAGTAAACATAAGAGCACCACAGCAAACCACAGCACATACCCAAGGTGCACAGAGCTGCGCTCGGTAGTGAAGTGAAAGCACGTTATAAAAATAAAACTACTGAATAATAATAATAATAATAATAATAATAATAATAATAATAATAATAATAATAATAATAATAATAATAATAACATCGAAAAATACCTTAGGAAGGAGAACACAGGTTAGAAATTTCCCCAAGACCCCTGATAAAGGCTGGAGGGTATATCAGCCGAAACGTTGTGTTAATAACAAACAAGATGAGGACAAATATCCGTCAAATGTAAATAATGTAAATAATGTACATAATTCATCATCTCTTGAGTATAGAACTGCGTATTTCAGAGGTGTTTCTACTGAAATATAGCAGCGTGGCTTTCTGTGTTTTGTGCAGTGTTAGGGTATATGAAGAGATGTTACAAGAGCGTATAAAGCATGCATTGTATAGACTACCAAAGAGAAATAAAAGATGGGCAGACTTTGGGATGATTTTGAACATTTTCAGTTTGTCTGATGACATGATAAAGAAAAGAAATACAATGTATACGAACTTTTCTTGTCTACGTTTGGGATGGGGTGTCACAAAAGTCCCTAAAATATCTGTGATGGGGCGAGCGTTTGGAGTTTCCCAATGTCTGTGCAAATGAAATGCTGTGCGGCACATCGTTTCTGTCTAAAATGTATATGTATGCATATATATATATATATATATATATATATATATATATATATATATATATATATATATATATATATACATATACATACATATACATACACACATACATAGACACACACACACACACACACACACACACACACACATATATATATATATATAATTTACCATCTACGATATAGACAGTTATTAACAGCAGCAACAACAACAACAAAAAAGAGCATTAGTGTTATTATATTACCAACTCCACGTAAAGCAATAATAATGATATAGATATGAACTGTAGTAAGGACAAATAAGAACGAATGCAACCTTTGTAGTCTACGAGTATGACGTCATCCTTTATTATTGCAATCAACATCGTCTCAAATGTGTTAACGCGTCGGTTGAGTTTAATTTCCCTTCTGCCATTGTTTATAACGGACAAGACAGTAAACATTAGGATATACACTCGCACGCATGCGCTCTTTCTGATGCACATATATACTCAAACAGCTGCACTCATATACGTATTCAAGAAGATATATTCTCACACATGACTATACATGTATACTTACGTGTCGGTGTGTGTTTGTGCTTGAGGTAGTGCGCGTGCGTGCTAGTGTGTGTGTATTTACGTATATACAGACGCTTAAACACGCACCCATTCAGGAAAAAATACTCACACATGAGGATATATATGTATGTATATATATATATATATATATATATATATATATATATATATATATATATATATACACATGTATACGTATATATAGACAATATATAAATATTAAGAACATATACACGCGCGCGCACACCCATGCCCACGCGCACACTCACACGTACAACTATACACAATACACAATCGATGTATTAAGAATCAATAGTAATATCAATAGCTATTCTTTCTCGTGTTATATATTGACGGTACACAATGCAAAACTGATTTGGCCAATACTTTGCTTGCTCTACTGAACAATAACATTGGCTTTAAATAGGTGTCATAGTCATTGTTGCCTGTCTATGTTGTTGATTTTGTTGTTGTTATTGTTGTTGGCATTGGTGGTGGAGTTGATGTAGTTTTTTGAGTTTTTATTTCATTTTGTGTTGATGACTATTATTGATAATTTTCTTCTGTTTTCGGTGTCGTTATCAATGGTTTTTGTGCTCCGGTTCTATTAGTGTCTAATGTTGAACATTTTGTCAACTCTTTTCTC
The DNA here is from genome assembly GCF_046866305.1 of Octopus bimaculoides. NCBI lineage: Eukaryota > Metazoa > Mollusca > Cephalopoda > Octopoda > Octopodidae > Octopus > Octopus bimaculoides. The sequence continues at coordinate 30,061,204 of NC_142939.1, forward strand.
TTTGTTGTTGTCTTCGTTGAGCTGAGCTGTTGTTTTCATTCTTACTTTATATGCCAATATATTTTTCTCACTAAATATGGTGCTTTTAATGCCAACGTGTTGTTGAGGCCTAAGTAAACTCTGAGTAAGCAGATATATGACCAAATGCGATTAATTCCTTAACTATTCAGACATAAATAGGACATACGACACTTAGCGTATACATGATTACACTACACAATTATCCTCCACAATTATCCTTTACTTGTGTAAGTAAAATGTAACTGCAGAGAAATTTGGCTGCCATATCTGTCAAATCACGGCATAAATTTATCCTGTTTTTTATTTTCATCTTGTTTTTATTCATGGTGTTCACTGTTCTATCCTTAGTTTTGTTTTACAACTTTCTGTTCGTTCGTTGTCGCTCTGCAAAAGGGTGACATACTTGTAGTTGTTGTTGTTGTTGTTGTTGTTGTTCTTCTTCTTCTTCTTCATCTTCTTCTTCTTCTTCATTTTCTTCTTCTACTTCTTCATCTTCATGCTCTTCTTCTTCTTCTTCTTCTTCTTCTTCGTCTTCTTCTTCTTCGTGTTCTTCTTCTTCTTCTTCTTCTTCTTCGTATTCTTCTTCTTCTTCTTCTTCTTCTTCTTCTTCTTCTTCTTCTTCTTCTTCTTCTTCGTGTTCTTATTCTTCTTCGTGTTCTTCTTCTTCTTCTTCTTCTTCTTCTTCTTCTTCTTCTTCTTCTTCTTCTTCTTCTTCGTGTTCTTATTCTTCTTCGTATTCTCCTCCTCCTCCTCCTTCTTCTTCTTCTTCTTCTTCTTCGTGTTCTTCTTCTTCTTCTTCTTCTTCTTCTTCTTCTTCTTCTTCTTCTTCTTCTTCTTCTTCTTCTTTCTTTCACCCATCCACCCATCCAGTATTTCTTATCTCTCCCCATTTAATATTTTCCTCCATCATCTGCTAGTTCCTCATCACCGCAGCATCTCCATCACCGCAATCCTACCTTTTCATGCTGCAGCTGCAGTTTTAGTCGATTATTACGCATAATTATCATCATACTCATTAATCAGAGCAGCGCAACCATACTCTCGATGCTGATGTTCATCCTGCTCACGACCGTCATCACCACAATCACCGCAAATGCCACCACCATTACCACCACCACCCCTTCCTCCTCCCCCTTTTCCCTCCTCATAACCATCATCATCATTATAATGATCATCAAGATCTTCATCATCTTCCTTATCATCATCATCATCATCATCATCATCATCAACAACAACAACAATAGCAAGAACAACAACAACAGTACTATCATTATCACCATCATCATCATTACAATTGCCTTCATTATAGTCCATATATGAACATCATTGTTGACATCCTCTTTATGCCATTTCTTCCCTACTTTAAACTTAATCATCATCATCATCATCATCATCATCATCATCATCATCATCACCATGATCATCATGATAATAATAATCAGCATCATCATCTTCATTACTCCCCTGTGTTTTGCCGTTCTACACTGTTATTATGCTGTTTTGAATCTTGAATTACTGGTTTGCGTGAGAAGAAATTTAGAGATTAATTAGTACTTATATTGACAAGAACATTCACTTCTAATGAAGTATCGCAAGATATTAGTGTAAAATCAACATATTCATTTCTCACTTCACCATATCTTCATATATTATGATGATGAAAATGATCTTATTTCTCCTCCTCATCTTCCGTTTCATCATCATTATCGTCGCTAATATAATCCTTATATTTGTTTAATTCTTTTAAAATAATATTTTAAATGTTTATTTCCTTCTACCCATTATATGTGCAGGAGCGTATGCTTGCGCATACGTGCGTGTTTAACTTTCTCTAGAATTTCTACATCACTGCTTATCTCACCCTCTTCGTCATCCGACGCTTGTTCTCTCTGCATCTCTCTTTCACATGCTCTCACTCGTTCCACTGCTTCCTTCCAGCGTACTTCATTTGCTGACTCTTATCTTTCAATCTCCGTATGCATCTCGGTGGATTTTTTTGCTCAAAATAAAAAAACCTCATTTCTTTTATATTGTTAATCTAAACCGTGAGACAATGATAAGAGAGCCTCGAGCAGAATACCCAACCCTCTTTTAGTTAGCAATTTCACTATTTACTGTTACTGTATACTGCTAATTTGTTTGTGAAAATGCTATAGGAACTATTACTTTTCAAAGTCAACAATGTCAAATTGTCATCATTAAACATTTGTATAAGGAAGATTAGAAAACAATTCTCTTCACTTATCGTGCTTACTAAGGGATAAAACTTTAGAAATTATCTATGTGAAGAGACAGAATTATATGAATGTAAACATAAATAAGTACATACATAAAGACATTTCTCTTATATATATATATATATATATATATATATATATGTGCGCGTGTGTGTGTGTGTGTGTTTGTGTGTGTATGTGCGTGTGCGTGAGTGTGTGTGCGCGTGTGCGTGTGTTTGTGTGTGTATGTATCTATAGTTTATTTTTTGTGTTGCAGTCATTTGACTGCGGCCATGCTGGAGCACCGCCGTTAGTAGAACAAATCGACCGAAGGATTTATTCTTTGGAGGCCGTGTACTTATCCTATCGGTCATTTTTTGCCGAACTGCTACGTTACGGGGACATAAACACATCAACATCGAGGGAGGGGGGACACAGACACAAATATATACATACATATATATATATATATATATGTATATATATATATATATATATATATATATATATATATATATATATATATATATATATATATATATATATATATATATATATATATATATATATAGCAATAAGAAAATGGGGGAGATTAGGTGGTATTCTTCAATTTGCAGACATTGTATTGTGTCAATTTACTTTTTTTTTTTTTTGTTTACTAAGAGGACAATAATAACAATATACAAACACATGCGAAATATTATGTCATATCAGTAATTAAAAAGTGACATATAGTGACAGTCACTATACAAAAAGACGCAGATATTTAAAAATATAAAATTGTACTGGTCATATTTGTACTCGTCAGTAGCTGATGTAAAAACTAAATGAGACGTTCGAAGGACAGATTTTCTCTTATAGATTGCATCTATTTCACGATGCTCTCGTATTAGAAAAACTCAGCAATAATCATATTGATATCAACCTGAAATTTGCGAGTTCATTATATATGTTCTAATTACACAAATCCAAAATTTAAACATTAAATATATGAAACATGATATTTGTTGATCACAGATAATATTTACGGATACGTTAGCATTAATTTCATAAGCATTGTAAAAAAAGAAATTAATATTTCGAGCAATGTAACTGCTGATATAAGTATTGATAATATCATAGACATTTCACTTGATATATATTCGACTAGAGAGTTTCCCTTACATAATGCTTGGTTATCAATGTATGATCATGCATATTATAGTATCGTTTAATTCACTTTAATTCAGAAACAATGTAACATATATTGTCAATTTGTGGTACAAAATCATTACATATGGCATATTTGTTAAACAAACAAACATACTTAATTTGTTTCAAGCGTATATCAGTAACAACGCGTGGATAGCGCTCATCATGTTGATATTTTAAAAAATACATTTCAATAAGTATTGCAATTTAATGTATCAGAATAATATCTTCTCTAAACGTATGTATTGTATATTAACTTCTACGGAAAATTATTAATTCCCCAATCTGAATGTTTTATTGAAGTATTTAAAAATAGCCGGAGGCTGAACACCAGAATGATTTAAGTAATAAAGTTAAATGTTCCAGGCAAGGGTTTTATATGGTAGAAAGTGTAAAAATCAATGGTTTTTACTCTACAAGTGCAATCGATTCATCTCAGTTATCATATCAAATCCAGTATATATTCATTCTCAGGGTTGCAAATGACACAGAGGGGCAAGAAACATATTCTTATATACACAGAATTTATAAGCATATGAAAACGATGAAAGCTAAAGTAAA
>NC_142939.1:30070192-30080192 GCF_046866305.1 Octopus bimaculoides
TATATATATATATATATATATATATATATATATATAAGCATATATGTATGTGTGTGTTGTTGTGTGCGTGCATAAGCATGCGTGTGTGCGTATATATATATATATATATACACATACACAGACATAGACGTAGACACACACGCACATAAGCACACGCCCACACACATATCAGTTTTATAGAAGACAAAAGACGGAGATGATTTCATCGCAGAAAAATACTTTTCTCAGTGTTGCCCCAGATAGGCCGCAGTTCAATACCTGAAAACAGGGGATATTCTACAAATATACGCAAACACTGAAGCATATGCATTGTGCTTTTCCTGTTTTGAGCTGTTTGTCATATTTTTGTGACGGGCTGATACGTTCTCTGACTCACCCAGTCAGGTATCGAATCAGCAGACTCATTAACATGTCAGACAAAATGAATTGCGGTATTTCTTCTGGTTTTCTACGCTCAGAGTTCGAATTCTGCTAGTATTAATGATGAACTTTCGTTTTTTTCTTTTCTTTTACTTGTTTCAGTCATTTTATAGAAGACAAAAGACGATGACAGGTGAAGGAACAACAAGCAGGTACTTTATTTTAACGCTCAGGTTGAAGTAAATGTATTTAGCACTTTCCAGCCACGATCTTCCACAGAAAGGATGAAGAGAAAAGAAGAAAAAAGAAAAAAAAAACGGAGAGAGAAAAAATATGTAGAGATTAATGGTATATATTCTTTCATTTATTTTATCCAGGCCTTGAGGCTGTGGTCATTATTTTAATTCGTGTGTACAACAGTTAGTATGCCGTTATAAGTCCCAATTTCACGAGTACGCCACCAGATACATGCAAATAACGAAATATATTATAATCTATATAAGCGAAGATGACTTTATTGAGCTAGGTACGTTTGTAAAAGTCACCAGACGAGGCACTTCTGCATGGAATGATGCACCCATGATGTACTTACATACAATGGGTCGAAGCGATTGTAGTGATTAATAAAGAATCTCATGACATTTGTTTATTCTCTCAATTGATATATATATATATATATATATATATTCAAGGTTTGAATATGGTACTTATGCGAAGGCACTCGAATATCGCATCCCAAAAGGATGGGTGATTAAAATCAAACAATAAGCAACACGGATTTCAAAAGTGATTGCAGTACGCACGTTTCATGCTACTTCAATTTATTTAAGTAATGTGAGCATTACCCATATACCTAGGGCTATAATTCCTCAACATTAATTCCTCAACATTAATTCCTCAACATTTTGATAGTAATAAAATGACCTGATACTACTATGACCAGTGAAACCTCTAGATTCTAATACTTTTATAGCCTTGTCCATGCATACTGCTTACACCTTCCCTCTCTTTAGAAGTAATTGTCCCTTTGCTACCACCACTAGATAAGAAACAATAGAATTCTGAGACAGTTAAAACTTTTGTCTAGAATCAATTACTAGCCTGATAGACCCCACTATGTCAAGATGGACTTATATATTCCTCCTCACATTTGGATTTTATATGCTCTCTCCCACTTGGATTTAATATGTTGCCATAATATGTCTTTTTTCTACATTTTCTACATTTTTCGTGCAGCTGAAGATTGCTCTTCATATTGCATTTAAGGTAATGCTCACATTACTTAAATAAATTGAAGTAGCATGATGGGTTCAGTCCCACTGCGTGTCACCTTGGGCAAGTGTCTTCTACTATACCCTCGTGTCAACCAAAGCCTTGTGAGTGGATTTGGTAGAAGGAAACTGGAAGAAGCCCGTCGTATATATATATATATGTATATATATATATGCATATGTATGTGTGTGTATATGCTTGTGTGTCTGTGTTCGTCCCCCCACCCCAACATCGCTTTGACAACCGATGTGTTGACTATATATATGTGTGTGTGTGTGTGTGTTTGTGTGTGTGTGTGTGTGTGTGTGTGTGTGTGTGTGTATACAATTATACACAAACACACTGACACACAGACACACACACACACGTACACACACACATATATACATTTAAAAGAAAAAGTGAAGTTAAGAGTTTATTAACAACTCGATCATTATCATTTTACAACTGTTTCAGTTATACACAGTGAATTAAATATTAAGTTCATATTTCTGAGTATAATCTCTTCAGAGGGAAGAATATACCCTTAGATGTTTTGTATGTTTGTTTGTAGATTCGTCACAGCAGATTGCTGAAGAGATTATGCTCTGAAATATAAACTTAGTATTTACTTAATTTACTGCGTATAATTGAAACAGTTGTAAGGGACAATGATCAAGTTGTTGCTGAAAATAAATTCTTATTAACTTCATAATATCCATTTTCTTTATCTTCCGTTATATAAATATAAACTGCAGTTTATATACAAACCCATTATTTTAAGGAAATCAATTCCTTCTAGATATTACGTATTGGATCAGTATTTACTTGGATGACACCAACCCTTCATGAGGCTAATATAACCTCTAATTCAATTGTATACATACATACGCACACACATACATATATGAGTATGCGTGTGCGCATTTGAATGGGTGTTTATGTGTGTATATGTGTATATTAAAACTACATGAACGGAGGGCATATCTACCTGATCATTATTTATTATTTTATTAGTCTTACTTTTAATACTTAAGTATTGTAAATATAGTGTGGTACGTATGTGGATGTGTATATGTACGTGTGTGTATGTATGTGTCTGTGTGCATGTGTGTGTGCATATGTGTGTACGCATGTTTGTGTGCACGTGTTTGTGCGTGTGTATATATACTTATAAAAATTGATTATCAAAAGATGCACGAATTTTCATTGTTCGAAAAGATCATGATATTACGGTTATCTAATCAACTGTCTGAATGTACATAATTCGGCTGCTTAGGATGTCATGAAACTTAGCAATCTCGTTCATAACGTGTCATGGTAAGAAAATATGCTTGCATACCGCGAACAGCAGGCGCCAAGCATGACAACTGACACTATGGAAGCATGTGCAAAGAACAGCTGCTAACTCTACAAAAAGCAAAAGAAAAACAAAAAAAAACAGACAAACAAAAAAAGCACGCATTTACCGTGTTATATTATTTTAAAGTTAACTACACTAAGGAGTGGCCTGGTTAATTAATTTCAGCGTTACTTATTCTTTCACCTAATTAGACTTGATCAAGATGCTCCCACTTCGAATTACAGAAATTAATAAATGAAAATCCACCTAATTAAAATTCATGAGGAGCAACCTTAGTAAAGGGATGGGAAAACAAAAACAATAGGATCAGAGTAGAACAAAAGAAATAGAGAGAGTGGTCCATATCTTAAAAGAAGAGAGTATTGTCATAAGCAAATAACTGCGCATTCTAGACTAATGAAAGTAGTATATATGTAACAGTCAGTGTCAATTTAGAAACATAAATTTATAAATTTATAAAATTTTTCGTTAAATACTGAAATTTATAGATATCTGTTATTTACTGCTATAAAGTTACGAGTTGTGAGGCCAGAAAAGAATCCTTTCTACTATAGGTACAAGGCCAGAAATTTTGAAAGAGGGCGGTGGCGATCTCTCTCTCTCTCTCTCTCTCTCTCTCTCTCTCTCTCTCTCTCTCTGTATATATATATTATCTTTATCTTGTGATATTTACTTTGTTTTATATTATACTCATTTATTGTGCTTTTAATTGTTAATTTTTCTATATGTGATAGTGGATTTTCATCGATGAGTTCTTGAAACTTGGTTATTTTCCCTAAAACTATATATATATATATATATATATATATATATATATATACTTTTATTCTTTTATTCTTTAACCTTTTTACTTATTTCAGTCATTTGACTGCGGCCTTGCTGGAGCACCGTCTTTAGTCGAACAAATCGACCCCATTATTCTATTGGTCTCTTTTGTCAATACGTTACGGGCACGTAAACACACGTAATACATCGGTTGTCAAGCGATAGTCGGGGGATAAACACAGACACACAAATACATAGATGCATATTCACATACACACACACATATGTAATTAGGAAATAGAGAAAAGCATAAATTAACCAGTACATCGATTGGATCACATTTAAAGATTGTTTATTGATACAAAGCAAGACATAACAAAGCCAACAGCTGTTTCCGATCAAAATTTCCAGAATGCAGTCTATACATAAATGCGAGAATAAAATTCTTCGTCTTCATAGGGCATTCGGATTAAGGCATCTGATTTCCATCAGAGTGAAAAACAAGAGCATACAATAAAGGGAAGGAGAATGGAGAGGTAAGAAAACATGGTTTAGACAAACAGTCTAAAAGCCCAATATTTTAAGTGCACATAATTATATACCATCCAGGCTCAAAGAACGTGGATAAGAGAATGAGCTATTAAAGGACAAGCTAGTCCTTGTATTTTATTCTCGCATTTATGTATAGACTGTATTCCGGTAAATTTTGATCAGAAATAGCTGTTAGTTTTGTTATGCCTTGCTTCGTATCAATACACAAGCTTTTAGTGTGGTCCTATCGATGTACTGGTTAATCTATGTTTTTCTCCATTTTCTAAATATTTACATTGGGTCCTGATAAACTTTTGTTTATCCTATTGTCACCTGGGACCATGTGGTTGTTAAGCAAGCTTCTTACCACAGAGCCATCCTTGCGCTTATAAACTTATAGGAGAATGCACCTGAATCTGAAAAAACGTATAGTTGTTTTTAAACAGATGTATTCTCATACACACCAAACTAGTTACAGCAATTTTTTGCTTTTTAAAAAGCAATTGGATTTAAAAGTTTCAAATTACGGAGTAGAAATCGATATATATGTAGTTTTAAATCTCTGTGCAAGAAATACGTAGTTATAGTAAAGTCTTTTGGCCAACGCAAAGTGACAGGACGACGTTACTACTTTTCGCCGGATGACAATATCTTTCCCAGTTGGCTACCGACACATGTTTTGCGTCCCTGTGCTGTGAGCAAGGCAGTTTATTGCTCCCTTTCTAGCCTCAGCGATACCTGTAAAGCAATGGATTCTGTGTTATTTCACTTCCTTGGTGCAGGGCAATCGCCGACTAGAGACAGCAGCCACAGGACCTTACCCACAGTATATGTATTTAAAGCGACACACAGTGCTGATCTGGTATGTATAAAAAAGCAAAAACAAACACAGACTCGCACACACACAAGTGCACACACACACAAGTGCACACACATATATTGAAATATATATATATATATATATATATATATATATATATATATATATATATATATATATATATATATATATATATATATATATTTCAATATATGTGTGTGCACTTGTGTGTGTGCGAATCTGTGTTTGTATGTATATATGTATGTATGTATGTATATATATATATATATATATATATACATACATACATACATATATACATATACGTACGTGCAAAGAATAATCATATATATATGTATATGTATGTGTGTGCATGCGTGCAGAGAGATAGATAGATATAAATATAATGAAAACCATAAACATACGCATGCATATGTATATATATATTCGTAGGTTCAAAAGTTACAAATGATCACATCTGCGACTATAAAAATCGGCAACACCTTCCTGCATGTACGTGTGCATATGGTGTACTCATATACCCTTACATATACGTACATGCACATATACACATACATACACGTATATATATATATATATATATATATATATATATATATATATATATATATATACATATTTATATATATATATATATATATATATATATATATATATATATATATATATATATATATATATATATATATACATATATATATATATACATATTTATATATATATATATATATATATATATATATATATATATATATATATATATATATATATATATATATATATATATACATATATATATATATATATATATGCACATATGCGCACAAGCACACACACATATATGCACACAGACACACGCCCTCTCATATACATAGATTTATATGAGTGTGTGTGTGTCTGTGTGCATATATATATGTGAATGTATATGTATATATACATACATGTGTGTGTATGTATGTGTATATATACATGTACATGTATGAGTATATGAGTACATCAGTGTGGCGACACACCCCTCATCATGTTATATTTCAACCATAAATTATACGAGATTGACAGTATGGGCAGGTGGCTAACGTTTCCTGTGTAAGTGCATGTACGAGCGAAAGTGTGCGTGCATATGTGTGTATAAGCATCCTGATCTAAGCTAGCTCGCTAAACAGCCTTTTGCCCTACCTCTAGACTCTCCAACCAGCATATACGTGGGGTGTATGAAAAGTCTTGAGCTTGAAAAAACTCAACATGGTACAAGACTTCTAATGAAGGTATATGATTTGAAGGCTCAATGGTCTCGAAGGCTCAAAACCTTTCATACACCCCTCGTATATCTATCCCTTCCTTCTTCTTATACCATTCTTCTGTATTAAACCCAGTGTAACTCAATCTATTCCTATCTATCCATTAGCTCCAGGTACGGACCATTTTTTAAAAACCAAAAATCTGCTTGTCTATATTCATGCAACTCTTTTTGAAAAAAGATAATAATAATTAAAAATTGTAGTGATGCTTCATTTCCTAACCAGACGGGCATATAACAACATGAGAGCCAAAATTCAGTATCTTTCGCGAGACACAAACCTTTATGTATAGATGTAGCTGACGAGATCCAGACTGCAAAATTGAGGCAACACATGTTGAAAGGAGTCCCACCTATACGGGACAGTAGTAGGATGTGTCAAAACGACCGTTGTACAAATTGATCTGCTTATTACTCAAAGAATTATTATTCTTATCTCAACTAACATTGTGGAATTTCTGTAGTTTATCCAACTGAAATATACCCGACTGCGGATGACATCGGGTAGCCCAAACTATGTCAATGCTCCAGTCAACACATCAACAAACACACTAATCGATATATACTCAATAGTCCCAAAATGCAATGTGTATATATTTGCACATATATATATATATATATATGAATACGTGTGTATCTGTGTGACTTCGACGATTTCATTTTGTGTGCCTGTCCCCCGTAACCCAGAGCTTCAGAAATTGTATAGATTTACATAAGTCCCAGGTTAGTAATAATTACTGGGCTTCACTTGATTGAATAATTCCTTCAATGTTGTGCTCTAGCTCCATCTCTGAAACAAATATTGCAAACAAAAATCATATATATATTTATTTGAGTGAGTGTGCGTGGGTGTGTGCATGTGTGCTTGTGTATATTAGCACACAAAGGCAGACAGACACACACGCACATATATGTGCGCATGTGTGCGCGTGTGTGTATACATGTACACATGAAAATCATGTCCCCGTGTGTATTTATGTCTGGCTATGTGTGTATATGGGTATACATAGGCAGTCATATCTATTTATCTATCTATCTATCTATCTATCTATCTATCTATCTATCTATCTATCTATCTATCTATCCACTTATGTATTACTCTCTACATATATGTATGTTATATATATATATATATATATATATATGAGTGTATATATATTTATGTATGCATATGAGTGGCTGTGTGGTAAGTAGATTGCTAACCAACGAAATGGTCCCGGGTTCAGTCCCACTGCGTGTCACCTTGGGCAAGTGTCTTCTACTATACCCTCGTGTCAACCAAAGTCTTGTGAGTGGATTTGGTAGAAGGAAACTGGAAGAAGCCCGTCGTATATATATACATATGTATATATATATATGCATATGTATGTGTGTGTATATGCTTGTGTGTCTGTGTTCGTCCCCCCACCCCAACATCGCTTTGACAACCGATGCTGGCGTGTCTACGTCCCCGCAACTTAGCGATCGGAAAAGAGACCGATAGTATAAGTACTGGGCTTATAAAGAATAAGCTGTGGGATCGATTTGCTCGACTAAAGGCGATGCTCCAGCATGGCCGCAGTCAATTGACTGAAACAATTAAAAGAGTAAAAGATATATATATATATATATATATATATATATATATATATATATATATATATATATATATATATATATATATATATATATATATATATATATATATGTATGTATGTATGTATGTATGTAAGTATATGCTTATGTGTGTGTACTTGTTTGTGCGTGTTCGCGCACGCATGTGCATCTATATTTAGCTTTTTATCAGTAGATTTAAGTTTCGAGGAATATTGAACGTGCCTATTGTACGATATTCTGTGCCTATAGGCGACGGATATTATGAAAATTTTATTTGAATGAAACGTCTTCTACGAAATGAATTATCGGCCTTCTGCTCTAGTTTATTGATTTAATAGACTATTGTTTACTGAAATCTGCTCCCATATTCCTTCAATTTTTTTTTATTCCATCATATGCTTTCTTGTGGCTTGTCGCCAATCATTTTCTTTTCTCTTTTCTTTTTGTTAGTTATATCAATAACCTGCGATTTACTTTTAAGTCTTTCTTAGTATTTTTTTTCAAAATGCAGCCTGTATAGCAACGAACGCAGAATTTGGAAGAAGCCCATTTCAATGCAAGACGAGACGTATTGATCATAAATTTCTAGTAAGAGTGAAAGAGGAGAAAATAATCAATAAAATTTAGCTTGAACGAAGCAATGTTGATTAGTTAATTACCAATGAGCTTTATGTCCCGTAATCAATTTATTTGTCTCTCATTGAAGTACTTTTAATATATTCTGTAATTTTCTTTAAGACTTAACTCCACTGTGCTCTAGAACAGCTCTAAACGTTAATAAGATGAGATAAAAGAAGAAATGCAAAACGCTTTGAATTCTTTGAGTGAGCCTATCTCACAAATGTAAAGCATGTAAAGCACCCTAACGTAATTCAAAAAATTCAATTCAGCAATTTTCGTCTCTCAGCGTGATAGCTTGCCCCACGTAATCTTAATTTTCATACAACTAATTTACTCAAGACCACAAAGACATAAATTGATAAAACGTTAATAACAGATGCCTCTGCTTTACGAGTTGAATTGCTGCATAAAAAGAGCCGTAAAAAAACATTTGGTTATTTAATAAATTTTATTAATCTGAAGCAAGCAATTAGAAAATAATTGAAAGCATGTTGGATGACAAGTATCGATCAGTGAACATTCCGGAAATAATTTTAAGAAGCAAAGTACAGGAAACGAGATTTAGTTCTCTCTTTGATGAGATGTTTTTATTTATGTTATTCGATAGGTGAATGAATGACACGCGAACTCCATTTCCCCTTCACTTAGGAATACATTCCAATAACTTATATAAATTGAGACGTAATTGACAAATAAACATTTACTGTAGATATATTAGGAATGATTATAAAAACAAAGATTATATCCGCAATATTATAGCTTCTGAGCTAAACAAAACCTACGTCATCAGAATGTACATCATTAACATTTGGAGGAAATTAGGCCACGCACATCATTTGAGTAACAGCAGTCTTCGTAGCAAGGTAGCTAAATTCAAATACAGTACAAACGAAAGACCACAACAATGTACTACTTCTCAGACGATATAAAGATTAACTTAAATAGAATACTGAGGGGAGCAACATCTACATACCAACTCAGGTAAAGGCAGTAGTAATCCACTACTGAAGAACTTTTCCAACACGAATTCTCAGAAATAGAGAAGTAATAACGAAGACGAGGATATATCCGCCATTTCAAGTGAAAGCTACCCTCACCGCCTAGCATTTGCACCCTATTTAGCTGCATTCTACGTGTAACAATAAAATTTTGTAGACGCCAGAAATATCATTGCAACAAATTAGACGTGAATACAGAAATGATACGGGGAGTCAATGAATAACCTCATAAGAAAACAATGGCAATGACGATTAGTTTAGCATATATACAACTTCGGAACAATTGATTTATTCATCTTCATACGAATCTAAAAAATAAATCTATTAATATGACAGATTATGAAATTAGCTCTATACGTACATACGTATCCGTATAT